>NW_017386008.1:684064-693841 GCF_000237925.1 Schistosoma mansoni | reverse complement strand
CAAGGAAATGAAATCCCTCGTTTGCCTCTGCTTTCTACGTGAACTGAATTGAAGGGTGACAATTAATGAAACAGAGGCAAACGAGGGATTTCATTTCCTTGATGTCCGATTGAAAAGAAGGTCGGATAGTTTTTTTTTACAGAGATCTATATATAGAAAACCAACCTGGGTACTAACCCTAACAAGCAGTGAGGCGAAATATAATTCCATCTCGTATTTCTTCGCACTTATTCACGGTTACTTCATTCCGGCACTCACAAGTGAGTACATCTATTGGTAACATCTTGTAGGTACTTCCCTCAATACAATTAACTGTCGTAAGGTTGATAATCACCATACTGATTGTATTTTTGTGTAATAACCTTGAAGCTGTTCCTGGCTGGCTTAGAATTGTACTTTAATTTAATTAAACTAAGTTAATAAACAACTAATTAATTAAGATTAAACAAATTTAACCAGCCGAACAAACTAAATACTGAGTGAATAAATTTTCCGCCCCCAAATGCCCTGGTACGGCCGAGAGTGGGCAGAGTCTGCTCTCCCTCTCGAAATGCTCTCATATGGCCACGCGTATATAGCCTCTGCCAGGGAAGTCCTACTCACTGCCTTCTCGTACCACGGGTGTTGTTCACAAAAGTGAGAGGACGAAAAGCGAATGTCCGGTGCTTTAACCGGGTTGGTGGATGTGGAGGATCCATCTAGGGGAGTTGGAAAACCCTCATTCCAAATCAATGGTGCACATGGGCTCCAGTAACCTGAAGGAACGAATGGCGTATGAACCAACTGTTGGTCACCGGCTACCATGGGACTGTACCTCCTTACGATGCTCCACTGCCTTGTGGACTAGACCTTCAGGTCAAAGGCTCCGGGTGTGGTCCCCTAAGAAAACCACCTGCTTCAGTCTGGGCACCTGGGCAGTATCACAGCCCTCACACAAATCGAATGAGATTTGTGCGGCGCATATTTATCTAGTGCTTACTTGTACCAATATTTATGTGTTTAAATAAATAAGTAAAATAAAGAATAAATTTTCCATGTGTTTGAAAGTAAGTTATTAAGCAAAGATGGATAGTGGTTAGCAGTGCGATCCAGGACTCGCATTTCGTCCTATCAAGAATCAGTAGCTATGTGGATAACGCGATGATGTTTAAAGTGAATGGTACTGGGTTCGAGTCCTAGAGTGAACACCAACTCTGAGATGAATGTAAACCCAGTTGATGAGTCCCAAATAGGACGAAACGGGTGTCCTGGATTCCGCTGCTAACCACTATCTACCTTTGCTTAGAATGCTTGTGAATTAAGGTTATATCGAAGCAATACACACAGGATGCATATGTGCCAATAAGAGACCGACTACTTGTAGTCCTAAACACCAATGTGAGGATTCAAGTAAACAATACCAAGTCAATTTAAATTAAGACTTTTGTTTTTCAAATTGTAGAATGTTGAACACATACACATATATGAAACAAAAATTGAAAGATTTAGGCGCCAAAATTTTTGTGGTTTTACTTAATGGAAAATGGAATAAATTAAGAAATGAAGATGGGTAGTTAAATAAGTAATAATAGTAGCAATAATAACAATGGTAGTGGTAGTAGTAGTAATAGTAGTGGTGGTAGTAGTAGTAGTAGTAGTAGCAGTAGTAGTAATATTATTACCACTGATTAGATTAGACTATATAGAATGATTTATTGTATACACTTTCCTTATCCCCCCTTCATTGTTTATTAGTTTGTTTATTTACTTTTGTAAGAAGAAAAGTCTATGTTGATACGTTTTTAGATAGAAATGGAAGACTTTTCATAGTTGAAAGCGTGAGTCAATTGAAGCTAGACCACCAGGGAAAACCTGGATAGACTGGTAGGTCTTGGGTTCGAATCTCGTGAGGCGAGGTCGTGGATGCGCACTACTGAGGAGTCCCATAATAGGACGAAACGGTCATCCAGTGCTTCCAGGTTTTTCATGGTGGTCTAGCTTCAATTGACTCACGCTTTCAACTTACTTACTTACTTACGCCAGTTCTTTCCAGTTGTTATTCATCCTTTTCATATTTGCTTCTATTTCCCGGCGTAATGTGTTCTTTGGCCTTCCTCTTCTCCCTTTCCCTTCCGAATTCTAAGTTAGGGATTACTTTGTAATGCACATTGGTGATTTCCTTAATGTATGTCCTATCCAGTTCCAACGTCTTTTCCTAATTTCCTCTTCAGTTGGAAGCTAGTTTGTCCTCTACCATAAAACGCTGTTGCTGATAGTATCCGGCTTTCAACTATGAAAACTTTATGATAGTAACCATGAATTGATTGTTGATATGTTTGAATGTAAATTAGTCATAATGGTTGTGCTCAGTTATATATTATATATAGATTAATCCATTTTCTACACTAATGTACTACAACATTTGAAGTATGAATGAGATTCATGATTGATGATAAGTGTGTTTGTTAACAAGGCGGCTTACATGATTATCTAGGCTATCTGTTCCTGCCATTTGAATATTTCAACCAGTTATTTATTTTCTTGTTTATTTTAACACATCATTATATCAATTACTTACACAATCTATTCAGGTTCATTTGTTTAAAGTTCACAACATTTCACTGTACAAGTTCACCGCATACTGATACTGTTAAAATTAGGGAGCATTGGGCTAGTAGTTCGTCCTAATGTGGAACTCGTCAGGAGTACGTGCCCATGATTCCATTGAGGGTCGAAACCAAGGCATTAAAATCTCATGGTGAATTGTTAGGTATTATAACTACCGGGTTGGAGCCCAGTAGCACAATTCTAATTTCGACTAATTCAAACTGCTTCTATCAAAGGATAATAGTCAGCTACAGGCGAATTACTTCAAGATATCCCTGAACTTCTGTAGTAAAGTTATGATTGGTTGAGTTTCTATATGTTAGTAGCGAAACAATTGCCACTAATAGCATTGGATGATCTTCGCACTATAGTGCAAAGCGACTGAAGAAGTGGCTTACACTAAGTCATGAAATGTCAAAAAATCGAATTTTTCTACTCATTGGGAATATCTACAAATATATTACTAAATATCAAATCAAAACTTGGTAATGATACCTACTTGTATAATAATGATTAATTTGACTTCTGATAAGTATATTTCTTATGGTTTCACAAAATAGAGTATGAAAAACCCATTAATATGTACACAAATAGACAGACCATTTTATTGTATAGCTATTATTATAATAATAAGCAAAAATGGATAATGGCTAGCAGTGGAATCCAATTTGACACGTGTTTCGTCCTATTTGGGACTCGTCGGCTGGATTTACCTGCATCTCAGAGTTGATATTCACTCTGGGACTCGAACCCAGTACCTTTCACTTCAAACGTCATCACATTATCCACTCAGATACCTACTGAGTCCTGATGACTACTTGTTTGTGCAATGAGGTGAAGTTTAAATTCACTTAGTATTGTTTGTTTGAATCCTGGATTCCACTGCTAACCATTATCCATCTTTGCTTATAATACTTGTGAATTAAGGGAATATCGAGGCAATACACACAGTATACACATATGGCTAATAAGAAACTGACCAGTTACAGTCCTAAAACATCAATGGGAAGTTTCAAACAAACAATACGAAGTGAATTTAAACTCCACGCCATTTCAAAAGCAGTTGGCTATCAGAACTTAGTAGGTAAGTGGATAACGTGATGGCGTTTGAAACGAAAGATGGTGGATTTGAGTCCCAGAGTGAACATCGACTCTGAGATTCAGGTACACCCAGCTGACCAGTCCCAAATAGGATGAAACTCGCGTCCTGCATTCCACTGCCAACCACTATCCATCTTTGCTTATAATACTTGTGAATTAAGGGAATATCGAGGCAATACACACAGTATACACATATGGCTAATAAGAGACTGACCGGTTACAGTCTTAAACATCGATAGAAAGATTCCGACAAACAATACTAAGTGAATTTATTATTGTTATTATTATACCTAATTACACATAGAAACCCAAAATGTACAATTTACCTTGTTATCAATACATAAATAAATAATGAGTGTTTATCTTTGAATTAACCAAAAAAGAATAAAAAACAAGGGAGGGGCAGTTGGGTCGGGAAATCTAATTTCCTTATATCATCATTATATTATCCATTTATAAAAAATAATATAAACATTCCCATTTATTTATTTAAAAAAATTCTTTTTTATGATCAACCAAAAAAATAAGGGTAAAGTATGGGTTGGAGAATACTGGTCGGGGGCTTATACTCCATAGGGAGTAATAGGCGTAAGTAACTAAGTAAGTAAAATGGGGTAAAAGATAAATAAATAACTTGGGAAAATCTTTTGAAAAAAAGGAGAAAAAACAACACAAGGGTGGAATTAAAAGGGTTATATATATATATATGTCTGTCTATCTATAGAGTGACTTTGTGTGTGTGTGTGCACGATGTGTCTGTATAAGTATTGTGTATACATAAATATAAGATGAATGAATAAACATATCATTGCGTGCTATTATCTACTTTACTGAACTCAAACAATCCATTAAACAATAATAGATAATGTTCACTTAGTAATGATAAAATGAAAGAAGAAGAAGAAGAAAAGAAAAAAACCAATTTAGAGAAAGATAAGATCTTTACAAAATATACCTACTTACACACCTACACCTACACACATATATTCATAGGACAGTGTTATTTCACCATCGTCGTCTACAATTTCAAGGAAAGAAAAGGAATATCTTTGAATATTTGTATTGTAGTACCATTAGTAAACCAATAAGAATAAAAGTAAACATGATGAACCATACAATATAATAACTCTAATTTAGATAGATAGTGCATTATTTATGATTACATAGATAAGTGAAACAATTAAAGCATGATACATGTACAATAGAATACTTTCCCCCTACTATTGAATAGATAGAATTAACTTTGGCTTTGGTAATAAATTAATCCATTATATACATAAATAGATCATCATCATATTAAAGATAAATATAATCAGATAACCATATGGTTATAGAGAGATAAATGAAGAAAAGAAAAAAGGGGGGGGAAGCCGACAACAACAACAACAACAAGAGAGAATATACATAAGTGAAAATTGTCGATTTGTTTAAGATGGATAATTTGTGATGAATTGTTGAAATTTGATTTTAACTATATAAAATTATTAAAATTTCCACTAAACCCCCCTTCTGATAATGATCAACATATGCTCACTAGTGACTGACTCTATGAGGTATTTCCTGGAGTTTTAATGAGAAGCAGTAATCAGTGAACTTTAAACAGGTCGTTTGGGAGATATCAACTCACTGAAGACATTAGTGAATGGTTGCTCAATTTCGTGGATTGGTTGACGTTAGACATTAACACCATTGGATGCCGGCCGGGTCAGTGGTCTATTGGTTAAGTGCTCTGGTGCGAGACTGATAGGTCCTGGATTCGAATCACAATAGACTAGATCATGGATGAACACTGCTGAGGAGTCCCACAATAGGACGTGACGGCCGTCCAGGGCTTCCAGGTTTACCATGATGGTCTAGCTTCAATTGACTCAACTACAATCTTAATAAATTGAAACCATGTCTACATGTTGACTAATTGATCTGTATGACATATTTTTAGTAATAATTTCATAGTCTATTACTATTACTAACTTCTTCTTAGGAATCAGAATTTCGATATTTTTACTTGTTGACTTTAGATTCTTACTTTCATTTATTCGATGATATGAATTATTTTACTCTTTTAACCAATAATCATGTATACTTAAATAAAAGGAGTGTTCACAATATTCGATATATTACTTTTCATAAATAGTACGAAACTTGTGAGCACTGGACGGCCGTTTCGTTCTATTGTGGGACTCCTCAGCAGTGCGCATCCACGATCCCGCCTCACGAGATTAGAATCCAGGACCTATCAGTCCCACGCGTAAGCGCTCAACCTCTAGACTTTCGAGCCGGCCGGCATCCAACGATATTAATGTCTAATTTCAACCGATCCAAGAAGTTGAGCGACACATTCACCATTGCCTTCAATGAGTTACTATCTCACAACAGATCCAGTTATTTTTATCTAGTAGATAACAATCAACCCGGAAGTTTTCACTTATTGATATAATATAGACAAACTTGAAAGCAAGTCAGTTTTAAGCAACAGAATATGGTACATATGTATATTGATTCAATCTATCACATCATGTACCCATTAAAATTGTTGCTCTGATTGTTAGAAAATGCATCGGCATCATGATTTCCGAAGGAACTCGGCTTTCATTATAAGAGAATGCTGGTCGGCGGCCTATGCTTCATTGAAAGAAATAGACTTAAGTAAGTAAGTATCACATTATACCAGGATAATACAATTAAACTATTCAGATAAATACTGAATTAATAAAAGTCATAACAGTAACAGTGATAGAAGAAATTATTAAGAATAGACAAAAATGAATTAAGAGAAAAGAATGAAATTGATGAATAGAATGTATAAGTTAATTTTATAACTTATTATCTAAGGGAAAGACAAAGAGTGTATGTATCTCCATTATTTCAACTGATTCTAATGACTCCAGTTAGGTACTTTGCAATTAATAGTTACCATCTAACAGTTTCATTTAATTCACTGATGCCACGTTTCGGTTTGACCGCCCCATGACTCTCTTCCAACTATCGCCAATACTAGTCAGCATAGCGCGTCGTGGTAATCGGTGTTCAGACATACGTAACACGTGGCTGAACCATTTCAGTCAATGAAGATTCATGACCTCATCAACTGATATACCATCATTCCTTAATGTCATTGTCAGTAAATACACCTGACAGGTCAGTGACTGATACACTGGATAATCAATACTAGATGTTATGTAATCAAGCCACCAAATGCCCTGGTACGGATGAGAGTGGGGAGAGTCTGCTCTCCCTCTTGAATGCTCTCATATGACCACGCGAATATATAGCCTCTGCCAGAGAAGTCCTACTCACTGCCTTCTCGTACCACGGGTGTTGTTCACAAAAGTGAGAGGACGAAAAGCGAATGTCCGGCGTTTCAACCGAGTTGATGGATGTGGAGGATCCATCTAGGGGAGTTGGAAAACCCTCATTCCAAATCAATGGTGCACATGGGCTCCAGTAACCTGAAGGAACGAATGGCGTTTGAACCAACTGTTGGTCACCGGTTACCATGTAACTGCATCTCCTTACGATGCTCCACTGCCTTGTGGATTAGACCTTTAGGTCAAAGGCTCCGGGTGTGGCCCCCTAAGAAAACCACCTGCTTCAGTCTGGGCACCTGGGCAGTATCACAGCCCTCACACAAATCGAATGAGATTTGTGAGGCGCATGTGTATCTGGTGCTTCCTTCTACCAATATTTGTGTTTAAATAAAATAAAAAAAATCAATTATATACATGATAAATGTTATACATTGAAAAATAAGCACACACACACACGCACATAAATCACTTACCTTATGTAATTGATTAGTAATATTGTTATCTACATTTGTTTGTTGTTTAGATATCGAAAATCCTGTTGTCGAAGAGGGAGTCGAGAGAGAAGTTATTGGAGGATATGATACATTATTATTATTATTACTGTTCGATCTCATTTGAACCGATCGATTTAAACCCATAATTGGATGTGATATAGAATATGATTTTAATCCTACTATCTCTGATATTGTTGATGTTGTTGGTGTTGTCGTCGTCGACACCGCTAAAGATGATGAAACATTCTCAGTAACTACTGTCGATGTTTGTATAGTTGAATTAAGAAGTATTGATTTATGAGTTCCAGTTAATTCATTTAATTGATTAGCTAACATATCTCGTTCTTCAATGACATATGTTAATTGAGCTTGCATATTCGATATAATTGTTTCATATTTTATACACTGAAAGAGAGAGACGAATAAAAAAATAGCAAATAAGTAGTATTTAGTATCAAAGTTAAATTCAAACGTCAATCTAAGCTAGATCACCATCGAAAACCTGGAAACGTTGGGTGGCCATTTCGTCCTAGTACAGGACTCCTCAGCAGTGCTCACTTACGATCCCACACGCAGACACTTAACCTCTAGACTAATAAGCTTAGATTGACACATGAATTCAACTCTGGAAATACTATAGTCATGATAAATCACCATAATGATAGTATGGTAGAGAAGATTTGTAGCTATTTGTATGAATAAAATTACTAACGAATACTTCTACAGTTTAAACATACGATCATATTTGGTTTAAGCTACTATGGTGACGTTCATTAAAAAAAAACATACAACAGAAATGTTCAATTGAGTGGATTGTGGAGATTGATTTATAGTTGAAATCATGAGTCAATTGAAGTTAGATCACCATAGAAAACCTGGAAGCACTGGACGGCCGTTTCATCTTATTATGGGACTTCTCAGCAGTGTGCATCCACGATCCCAGACTCGCGAGATTCGAACCCAGGACCTACCAGTCTCGCGCGCGGGCACTTAACCGATAGACCACTGAGCCGGCCAGCATCCAACGGTATTAATGTCTAACTTCAACCAATCCACAATGTATGAGCAACCGTTCACCAATTGATTTAATCAGTTATTTATAAACAACACATCATCCGGTAAATATATACATTACCTCATGTTGTCACATTGTATAGGTACAGTGAAATGAAATAATCAAGATTACAGTTGTAAAGATAGTAACAGTATCAATGGTAGAAGAAAATATTAGGTATAGACAAAATAATTGAAGAATTAATTTCTAGGATAAATATCATCAGTATTTTAATGCAAGGAGTGAATTTAACTACTTCATTGAGATCGGTTCTGAGCCAATATCATCCAACACCTCTAACCATCAGAAGGGCTTTTGTGGAGATTTTAGTATTTTCATAGTTGAAATCATGAGTCAATTGAAACTAACGGTTGAGTGCTCTGGTGCGAGACTGGTAGGTCCTGGGTTCGAATCTCACGAGTGCGGAGTCGTGGATGCACACTGCTGAGGAGTCCCAAATAGGACGAAACGCGAGTCAAACTGGATTCCACTGCTAGCCACTATCCATCTTTGATTATAATTACAATCTAAGTTATTTAAAATCTCCATTTACGCATTACGATTATGAAACGAACTGCAACTAGAGAAGTTTGAACCTTTCAATAAAACTTGGTTTTGTTTATCTTAGCCTTATCATAATCTACTTCTATATTGATTAGCTAATTATGTCAATATAAACAGTAGTTAAGAATGGGTCACGTCTATCCTGGATGTTGCAATCGATGAAGATTTACATCATGACGAACCAAGTTACTAACGATATCTAATATCAAAAGTCCAGCCTCATGATTAATTACTTGGGGATTTAACAATTATTGACTTAAAAGAATCTTTTAATCAGATACCGGTCAAATTTTAGTAGATCAGAATCACACAGGAGATCATCTATAACGTAAATAACTCACTAGTAACATCACTGATTATAATCCTTGGTGATTTCTGTTTGAATATCATGAAAGAAGCACTAAACTCCTTATAAAATTGCAAATACACTTTAATATGATATACGCCAATCAATACGAAATCTAAAACAAATCTTATATATGGGGGTTTTCTATGGAGATTTTAAGTAATTTTTATGTATAGTTGAAATCATGAGTCAATTGAAGCTAGACCACCAAAGAAAACCTGGAAGCACAGGACGGCCGTTTCGGGATCGTGGATGCGCACTGTTGAGGAGTCCCATAATAGGACGAAATGGCAGTCCAGTGCTTCCAGGTTTTCTACGGTGGTC
>NW_017386008.1:668490-683864 GCF_000237925.1 Schistosoma mansoni | reverse complement strand
AGGACGAATGGCAGTCCAGTGCTTCCAGGTTTTCTACGGTGGTCTAGCTTCAATCGACTCATGATTTTAACTATACATAAAAATCCTATCTATCTATCAAAAACTATGATAGAAAGACTTGAAGTTACAGCTCTTTCAACAATCAAACTAAAAATTTGGACATATTACGCAAATGAGGCATTCATTATTCTGAGGAGAGATGAATTCGAAAATAATCATGAGTTGTTTAACACCATTTTTTACATAAAATATTTTTCTCATATATCTCAACCAACAGAATGAACGTCGGAAACTTTAGAAGTGCAAATATAAATAAAGTCAAACCATACGGATTACAACAGTGACAATCGAACAGCACAGAAGAGCCAAAACCATTTTGAGCACCGTCGCTACACGAAGAATTAAGGAAATCAATTTATCTGTTTTCTATAAAAAGAGCTACTCCAACGAATTCGTCAAAAGGTGTCTGATTAATCTGTATACCATTAAATACCAATACAGGAAACTAAAAAGACAGATCACTCCACCATATGTGAAAAATATCTCAGAAACTATTAGAAAGATTCAGAAACTTTTCGGGATCAGTGTCGCTTACAAACCAACGTGATAACTTTATTCCATATTATGAAGATTGAAAGCCAACAGCAAAAGTGGATAAATCCAATATAATCTACAAATAAATTATACTAACTACGAGCAATGTTACATTGGCCAAGATGGACTCCAGTTCCATTTATGTATATACAAATACATCACAAGGGGTTTTGTGGAGATTTCAGTATTTTCATAGTTGAAATCATGAGTTGTCTATCGGCTAAGTGCTCTGGTGCGGGACTGGTAGGTCCTGGGTTCGAATCCCATGACGCGGAATCGTGGATGCGCACTGTTGAGGAGTCCCATAATAGGACGAAACGGCCGTCCAGTACTTCCAGGTTTTCTAAAGTGGTCTAGCTTCAATTGACTCATGATTTCAACTATGAAAATACAAATACATGTTTGGAGTGAAATAACACAATATTTTACCACTGATATCAATCCAGGTAGACAAACAGAGACATAAATCCAATTGTGAAAAAGTAAGAACACAGGATCGGGAGCATTCTAAGAGTACGATTTGGACCAATCCCTAGTCAATAGACACATCGATCAATATCTATGAACCCATAAGTAAAAGCCTTATCACTCACATTGTCAGTAGTCAGTAAAACGTGACATTTAACAAGAATACAAAGAAAAATACACAATAAAACCTTCGAAGACCATCATTTACTAACAAGAATATCGGAACGAACTGATCTAACGTTTGAGCCCCCAAATGCCCTAGTACGGCCGAGAGTGCGGAAAGTCAGCTCTCCCACTAGAAATGCTCTCGTATGGCCACGCGTATATAGCCTCTGTCAGGGAATTCCTATTCTCAATGTCTTCTCGCACCACGGGTGTTGTTTACGAAATTGAGAGGACGAAAAGCGAATGTCCGGCGCTTTAATCGGGTTGGTGAACACAGTAATGGGGAATAAATATCGCTTTAATTTTTTTTTAAATATATTAGGTTGATTAGATTTTAAATACTACCTAGGCAACAATGTTTAGTAAATTCTTTTACCTAACTAAAGTTAATATTGACTAATTAATTTTTTTAAAATTTTTTTCCTTTTCTCCACCTTATCTTGCCTTAGTAATAAAGATAATTCATAATACGAGAAGTAAAGTAGTTTGGAAGTACACTTTGATTTCTATTGTTGCTATGAGCAACTGTATTTCACTTCAATGAGATACTGAACTGTTGTTATTATAATTGAGAAGGAAACATACACACACATACATACACATTAAGGAAACTGTTTAAGAATCTAGTTTGACCCAAGTTTTAATATAAAGGTAATACCCGCAAGAAAAATAGACGAGTCATTTGGAACTTCCCTTTTTTTTCTTACATCACTTGAGATATCGGTAATAACATGCCTTTTGATCAAAGGATAAGTAAACAATTTAAGAGTTAGCCCTTTATATATATAATCACTAAGGGAGAATAAAGTACACAGATATTAAACCATTATAAGTAGAGATGGATGGTGGCTAGTAATTGAATCCAGAACGTACACCAGTTCGTTCTATTTGTGACTTGTCAGTTAGATGTACTTGTATCCCAGAGTCGATGTACACCTCAGGACTCAAACTCAGTACTGTTAGCTTCAAACGCTATCGCGTTCTCCACTTAGCCATTAAGTCCAGTGAAGTCTAATTCATTTTTATATTGCTTGTTTAAATTTTCACACTGATGTTCAGGTTATTAAATCAACGATGTTTTCATGGTATTACTAACTGAGTTGATAAAATTAAGATTTTATATTCAATTCTAAGTAATGTGGATGAATTGTGATTGATGGATTTCTAAATCTGAACCGACTGAGATGGTTACATCGTTTAACACTCATGTCAGGTTACTGTGAAGTGTTCAGTTATTATTCTGGAGATCAGTTAGCCATTATATGGATTGACCAAAGTTTTCCCAGAGTTTTACCACCAATAAAGATTTACCTTAGTTATAGGAGACAACTCCAATTTTATAAGTAATGTAATAGAAAACTAGGGTAAAATCATCATTAGCTTCTACGCTAAGCCTTGTCTGTTAATGTCACGTGTTAATAAGTTGTACGATCTTTAGGATCCAACTAAAGAATCATGAGGAAGTGACAGATCTCAGTCCCATACATCTCTCTTTCATATCATCTCTTCATGTCATAATATGGTGTTGTCACTGGATTTCAATAATACTTCAGAGGCAACGATGATCAAACACAGAGGGTCACCGAACATAAAGCAAACATTTTGACTGTTCAATCAGTCACAATGAATGTAAGATCTATAACAAATGTGTTTGGACTACATTGTCACACCGCATTAATAAAGTGAGGTGAATTTAACAAGATGGATAGCGAAAAATTGATGTAATCATAGGCAGTGATGGTCAAGTGAACTAAACATATAAAATGTGACTCAAAAAAAGAAGTTAGATGAAAGGCTAAAAAATTCAGGAGAGATTATAAATGGTCACATTTGCGCTACTACTAATGATTTAAACTCATGTCACCTACGATTCTTAAAAGTTCATCGTGTGAAGCATAACCAGATAGCAGTAATAATATACATCAATACATTACCGACTAACAGTTGATGAGCTACATAAACTAATGTCTTATCTTCGCCAGAAAACTAACAGTATTCTTCTGACCTAATACCATACACAAACCAGGACTACCTGATGAGGTAGGCGATGATTTGACTAGCGTAATATATATCTCAGTGAATTCAGTCGATGAACACCTAACAAAATCATCAGTCGATCTGTCACATTCACATCATCATTACTGAATTCAAACATCGGGTATTTACTACTACATTTCTTTTCATCTATATAAGTTAGTTCTTATTTACCTATAATTACCTATATTTGTAACAGAAAACGTTATACGTTTATGTGTGTGTAGGGCTAAAAGGCAGGCAGAGAGAAAGAGAGAGAGGACAAGAAGTCTTGATTGTTACTGTTCTAAAATTAGGTTATCAAACCTACCGCAGTTTGGCGAAAAATTTATATATATACATAAATAGATATCTATATATGCCTGTAATTCATGTATACTTTAGATAATATCAATTGTTTATTTAAAACATGACAACACAAAATGTAAATGATCTCCATTTCAAAGATAATTACCAGTACGGAATGGTATCAACACTTTAAAAACTATTTCCACTCTATAAGCAAAGATGAATAGTGGCTAGCAGTGGAATACAGGACGCGCGTCACTTCGTCCTGGGTGTACCTGCATCTCGGAGTCGATGTTCACTGTGGGACTCGAACCCAGTACCGTCCGCTTCAAAAGCCAGCTTGTTATCCCCTTAGCTACTGAGTCCTGGTAGCCATTTACTTGTGCAATGGGGGTGAAGTTTAAATTCACTTGGTATTATGAATTTAAGTAAATTTAACCGAGTATCTCTTTGATCTATGAAAATAACATGAAATAATTTCAATGACACAATTACACTTCCAAATAGCAATAGTCTAAACATAAAGGTCACCCTATTCTGATTGAATATATGTGTTTAATTATCAGTGTATTGAAATTGAAAAAAATTGATTATACGCTTTAGTTATGTGTAAAATACTACTTAATTATTATGACAGATTTCTTGTTTAAACAGTCGATTGTTAAATACAGTTAACATTACTTACCTACTTGCTTACTTACTTACTTACCTACCTGCTTACCTACTTGCTTACTTGCTTACTTACGCCTGTTTCTCCCAATGAAGTATAGAACATGGATATAAATAAAGGCATTTCAAAGTCAATATAATTTGAAGCTAATTTATACTACAAATAAACTACAATTAGATCATTATTAAAATCTAAGGAGTGTTAGGTAGATGTTTCCTACAATATTATGATCAATCAGTCAGCTCTCCCTCTCCAAATGCTCTCACATGGCCACGCGTATATAGCCTCTGTCAGGGAACTCTTACTCATTGCCTTCTCGTGGCACCAGTGTTGTTTACGAAATTGAGAGGAAGAAAAGAGAATGTCCGGCGCCTTAACCGAACCTGTGGACACGGAGGGTTCACCTAGGGGAATTGGAAAACCCTGATTCCAAACCAATGGTGCACATGAACTCCAGTATCCTGAGGGGACAAATGACGTATGAATCAATCGTTGGTCACCGGATACCATGGGACTGCATCTCTTCACGATGCTCCACTGCCTTGTGGATCAGACCTTTAGGTCGAAGGTTCCGGATGTGGTCCCTTAAGAAAACCACTTGCTTCAGTTTGGGCACCTGGTCAGTATCACAACCGTCTAACATACCAAATGAGATTTGTGCGGCGCATATATACCTGGTTCCCCCTTGTATCAATATTTATGTGTTTAAATATATAAAGTTCGATCACTGGTAATGCTGTGAGTTCACATTATTGAGGAGTTCTCTACTAGAAAGAAATAACTCCCTAATAATCCTTGATCGTCAATATTTATCTAGTTAAATCTGAATATTAATGTAAATAACCTTTAAGATGTATGTTTTATAAAAATATCTTATTCTTATAGATGTATTCATTTTATTGAATGTTAATGAAAAGAATATTCTCATTTTGACAGGATGCAGATAACTTAATGCTTAACTTTAAATTCGGAAGGGGTTTTGTGGAGAATTCAGTGTTCTCATAGTTGAAATCATGAATCAATTGAAGCTAGACCACTATGGAAAACCTAGAAGCACTGGACGGCCATTTCGTCCTATTGTGTGACTCCTCAGCAGTGCGTATCCACAATCCCGCCTCGCGAGATTTCAACCCAGGACCTACCAGTCTCGCGCCAAAGCACTCCCCTTAGGTGAATCCATGTGCTTATCGAAGAAAAATAATCAAAAAATTAATTCCGAAGACTCATAAACTAAATAAAGTCAACGTATAAAAGTTAGTTTTTATTACCCTTTTAAGAAAAACAGATTTTCAATGTTCACCGTTTGTATTAATATGGATTGAAAGTTGACTTAAAAATTATAAAAATCATTTTCAATATCACTTAATCTTAATTCGTCTCCCTTTAACTTTCTTCTGACACACATTAAGGAAATCACCCAAATGCGTCACAAGACAAGCCCTCACATAGAATCTTGAAGGCCAAAGGAAAAGAAGAACACAAAACAACACACAGCTCACCGAGAAATGGAGACAGACATGAGAAGAATGAACAAAAATTGGATAGAACTAGAAAGGAAGTCCCAGGACAGAGTGGGTTGGAGAATGCTAGTCTGCGGCCTATACTCCATTGGGAGTAACAGGCGTAAGTAAGTTAACTTTCTTCTAATTTACTCCTACATCAGTAGGTAGCGCATATCATGACAGGCAACTATTGAGCACGTATAATACACACAATAAACAACGTAGTCTAAAGAAGATCTACACTATAATTCCTTGGTCTGGTATTTCCACATTAGGATCGTATATTTAATCTCAAACTTACTAATTTTATGATTATTACTTGGAGTTATAGGTAAAGATGACGGTTAAGTTGATGAGATTGTGAATCTTTGTTGACCAAGGTGATACGGTTATGTAATACATATGCCAAACCACCATCTTCCCCGATGTGATGTTTACTGGTTAAGTGTAGATTATAAGACTGTTAAACTGAGATATGTCATTACCTATAAACAATGTGACCGAGGTCATTTTGACTGTCTTAACAAAACGTTTGAAGATGTTGAATGACATATTTCAGAATTGATCATCTTTTATCTCTTTGCAAATCATATTATCTATGTATAATCATTGATACCTTTAATACTGTTATTACCTTCTATTGCTATAGTATTTGCCTTGATAATTTCATGTCACTGTCTTGATGCAGTATGACAAATTTAAACGATGGATGCAAACTTATCTCGTAAAACCTGATCTGAGAAAATCAAGGAAAATCAGAAACTACTAAACAGCTGATTCAACCTAGTATGCGACTTTTCAAGAGTGTGTATTCATAATCAAACGGGGGTGGGTGGTGAACTCAAGACTTTAGCTTCTGTCGTGAGCACTGAGCCTATGGTTCTATGGTTAACCAGTCATCGTGAGACCTGAAGATTCTGAGTATAATCAGGGGTGGGGTGGTAGATGGACACTGGAAAGGGGTTTCAAACTAGGCTGGAACAGTTGTCAAGCACTTCTTTATTTTTAATGGTTGTTGAACTAAGGTCAGTACGTGATGTGCATCGTAACCAATATTGTTTTTAAAAGTTTGGAAACTTACAAGATCATGGTTATACTTGTTAGATACTCCATCCGTATTCACATTATTATTATTATTCTCATTATGTAGACGAACTAGTTCATGATTATGATTCAATGGATCATATTGAAGATTTGTTGTTTGATTTAAAAACATATTTGAATTTGATTTTGATTGATGATACTGTTTTATAATTCCAACATATTTATCTTCGATAGCATCACTTGATGGACCAACAACATCTTCAACATTATCATCATCCCCATCATCCTCATCATCATCATCCATCATAACATTAACTGATGTATCACTATTTCCACTCATATCTTTATCAAATTCATCCTGATGTGTTGAATAATCATGATTAATATTAGTACTATTGAATGTATTTAATAAGGACAATTTTGATTTTCTATCTGATTTATAGTTAGTCATTACATTATTGTCATTTACTTCACCATCATCATCGTCACCATCATCGCCATCGTTTTCTTCAAATTCTTCTACTTCATGTATAATATTTGATTCTGTATGTTCTAAACGACGTCTTAATTCTGCAATAACACTATGTAATTCAGTTAAACGATCTTCATAACGTGATACTTGATTAGTAAGTTCATTACGTAATTGTTCTTTTTCTCTTTGTAAACGTTGTACTTCACGATGATTCATATCTCGACTTGTCTATAGTTAAATTAAATAAACAAAAGCGTATATATGTTTAAGGTCAAACTAGATTGAAATTATTAGTAATCAAGTGATTATTTATTTATTTAAACATATAAATATTGGTATAAAGGAGCACCAGATATATATGCGCCATACACAAATCTCATTTGATATGTGAGAGGGCTGTAATACTGACCAGGTGCCCAAACTGAAGCAGGTGTTTTCCTTAGGGGGCCACATCTGGAGCCTTCGACCTAAAGATCCGATCCACAAGGCATCGGAGCATCGTAAGGAGATACAGTCCCATGGTATCCGGTGACCAACGATTGATTCATACGTCATTTGTCCCCTCAGGATACTGGAGTTCATGTGCACCATTGGTATGGAATCAGGGTTTTCCAACTCCATTAAGTGGAGTTTCCGTGTCCATCAACCCGGTTAAAGTGCCGGACATTCGCTTTTCGTCCTCTCAATTTCGTGAACAACGGCAATGCCACGAGAAGGCAATGAGTAGGACTTCCCTGACAGAGGCTATATACGCGTGACATATGAGAGCATTTGGAGAGGGAGAGCGGACTCTCCCCACTCTCGGCCGTACCAGGGCATTCGGGGGCGATCAGGTGAAATAAGAAACAGTTATGTATTTATCACTATGTAAAGAATCCTTTTTTTATTCGCAATAATTTCTAGTTGATAACTGAGTTATGAAGAAAACTAATGAAATAGAGTAGTTGTTCAATAATTAAAGTATTTAACTGTTGATTTTGAGAGCATTTAGTACGATTCACGGATACTCCAAATGCATAAGGAATTATGAACCGGATTATTAAAAGATAAATGAATAAACACTCATATTGTTTGGTACTTTGATAACAGTAGGCTATTTTGTTTAGTGCATATCTTTTCACATTTAACTAGATCAATGAAAGTAAATCAGATCTTTTTCACGAAATATGGCCTTTTCCTGGTTACCGGCTAATTATGCTCATTATCGTCTGAGATCATTGACAATACTGACACGATCCACAAATATTTGAATATTTTACGGTCGTTCACAACATTATAGAGTGGATATGTATTTTGGAAAACTCTGAGTGTATTAAAATGTCAAAAGGTTAATATAGTTAAGGTTAATAATGACATATTGATCGTTCTTCTCGTAAATCATGAATGTATTTCCATATCCTGGCAAATGTATCAAGCTACTGATAACCAAAAAGTACACTAAAGGCTGGTATGGGAGCAAGTTAGCGATATGTTCAAAGGAAATAAGACGGTGTGATATTAGTTGGTAACAAAGTCAAACTTTTAAATGTCTGAATTTTCTGAACACCTATTAGAGAACTCTTGTGCAGATATTCGTTTCTAACAAAACTTCCATCCAAAGGGTTTCTATCAATCAGTCATCATTTACTCGAGAGCTGTTAAA
The DNA here is from genome assembly GCF_000237925.1 of Schistosoma mansoni. Lineage (NCBI taxonomy): Eukaryota > Metazoa > Platyhelminthes > Trematoda > Strigeidida > Schistosomatidae > Schistosoma > Schistosoma mansoni. The sequence continues at coordinate 674,985 of NW_017386008.1, read as the reverse complement.
GATATGCAAAGAGTTGACGTTTACCCTCTGATAACATAGTAGAAGGAAACTTCTTCTTGAGGAATGTTAATTATGAATAAGATCAGTATTGATGGTTATTACAATTTTGGGATGCAGCTGTTATTAATTGTGTTAAGTCTATAATTTCAGATCCGTAGATAACTATGAAATATGGCATCTTTAGAGCCAACACTTGCTGACTACTTTTTCTGTCTGTAAAAAGTTACAATGCCTGAAAACGCTGGTCGTCTTTCAGGAACATCTCACAACTATTACACTTTAGTGATGATGGCATGACTAATTTCTCATGAATATAACACTAGAGTGTTGTAAGTTTGAACTAAATGTGTGTTATTTTAGAAAAATGATTTTGTGTAGCCTGCTTTTATTAGGGTCAAATAGGCTACATGAGTTAAACAAACAGGTTACTTATAAACCGAAAGGCTTTTGTCAAATGTACATTTATCGGAATTTCGATAAAGAACTGGTAACTTACAAGTACTGATACATTTACAAGAAATTCCTATCTTAAATCTATTTAGCATAAAAACAAGATAAAGCATATGCTAGAAAGAAACAGGATTTATAAGGAAGGAAACCTTTAAAAGTTGGAGAAAAGTACTCATTACAAATTACCTGTAATCCTTGTAGTCGATGAGATAGATCACGAATTTCAGAACGTAACTGAGCTGTCCGTTGTACATGGAGAGTATTTGCACATTCAAATAAATGTCGAACATTATCTAAAAAATGATTTGACTCAATTTCTTTTGATTTTATACAAAATGATTCTGTATCTATATGTCTTGGTAAATTACTCAATTTATTTACAGATTGAATATTTATTGTATTAGTTAATTTTTGATTCTGTAAATCTTTTGCAGAATTATCTACATCATTGACAGATAATAAATTGAATTCATTTGTCATTGTATCATTTTCAAATTCATTTCTTATTGAATTCATAGGTAATGGAAATATAATTTTATATAGATCAGGGAAATCACGTTGCATTAACAAATGTAAACTTTGTGGTTCACCACAAAGATCTTGAGCTCCAGAATCATATTCTGCACCTAAGTACATCATCGAAAATGATAGAAAAAAATTTGAAAAGTAAATAAAACAGTATAACTCTATCAATTGTTACAGTTAAAGATGGAAGGTGATAATACATTTGACTCCAAGCGAATCCTAATCATGTCATGCTTTTTCTGAATACTGTCTAATGGATAGCATAACTGCTAACAGTGTTAGATGTCCATGGAAAATACCTTACTGTTTCCACACAACCTAATATGCTCGACAGTTCGACCTCACTTTTGAACTTTAGATTTGGTGTAACCACTATCCAAATGACTTGAGTGACATGGTTAGACGTAAAGGGGAAAACATTCCACTCAACATAGACAGACTAGGTCAACTAGATATGAAAGCTAGACCAACACGGTCAAGACAGACAAATAATTGATCAAATCTTATAATACAAGATTTTGACGCAAAAATATTTAGATAAAAGTATTTGAAAACATATTTACTTTTCGCTAAACTTAACTTATTTAATAAACAGATATTTACACAGGAAGCAATAAAGCCTAATTGATTGGTATACGTGAGAAAAAATGTCTTGAATGTAGATTTCAGAACTCTGTTTGCGGAAAATAGGAACCTTTAGGGATTTTCTGTGAATTTAAATCACGATAAGAAAATTGATATGACATTGAACAAAATAATATATACTTGAATGCCGTAATACCATCACTGTTTACTATGAAGTAAAAGATTAAATCTGTTGACATCGATTTACTAATGTTATTCGGTTCCCTTTCAAAGAATTCTACTTGATGAGTTACTTTGATCAGCTTATTCATCTTATGCTCGGCTTCAATGAGTCAATAAAATGAGGCTAAGTTACCTAAAATATTGATATTTATTAAGCTACCAACCAAATTTAAAACGATTAATAACACAACAAAAGGTAAAGACTACAGGTTGTGCCGTCCTGTACAGATCGATCGCTAAGTTTATGTTTGTTTACTTAACCGTGCACTCATTGGACAAATTCTTAAGACGAATATCCGGCAAAATATTTCGGAACTGTTGATTAGACTTGAAGTTGCTTTACAGTGGGCAGCTTTAAAAGGCAATATGTTCAATGACGTAACATTTTAAGTCTCAAAACCTAATACAAACAGTCTTGAGTCACCGGAACAGAGTGCGATCAGTAAATGTAATTATAATCGTACTTGAGGTCAGTTTTAGAGTTTGCTAATAGCAATTGGTAGACAATATCACATCTTGTTACAACTCGCCACATTGACTTGTTCTGAGTACAGTATCGCGCACTGAAAGAAATTGTGAGCATCAAACTTAAATATCCCGATTCTCCCAAAACAACGAGAAGTCTGACAATTCAACTCAGTCATTCTTAACAACAGTGTGTTAACATAAAGTTTGTTTACATTGACTGAAATATTGGTATTTTACAGAATCTAACCTGAGTTAACAAGGCTGGTTTCGCTAGCGGAACTCTCGAGATTGATATTTTCGTTCATTTTGCGAACAGAGTTTTCATTCACTTCCTGTCCATTATTTTGAACCCTTGCATGAATTTTATTAGTTGTGTGACCACACCAACTAAGTCCAGACCGCTTATAGATCTGATGATTTGATAAACCAGACTTTGCGAAATATATATTGTCAGCTTCAGTTTGCATTTGAAAAACTTTCTCTCGACAGCTAAGGAATTCATCGAATGTAATGCAACCTTTGGTGTTAGCGCCAAGTGTGTTTATAATTTCTTCGGCACATTCTGCCATGTTTAGCTTCTTACACATGTTGTATAAGTCTTCACAATCCAAGCAACCATCATTATTAGAATCACAGCTAAGAAACAATTGTCTCAGTCTTTCTTCTTCCCCTGTACTGCTACTATCACTGCCACTAGGTTTCATAAATCTTTAAATAAGGAATAAATACTAACCTGCTTTTCTGATCAACACATTGTATGTCAGACATATCATGAAAATTGAAGGCCATTCAAACCCAGCGCTAGTGGCATTTGCGGTCGATACCTGGGCATGAAAAATGAACTCTCAAGGTTATGATACTTGTAATGTATTTAAAGGGTTATGTATATAAAGTTGTTGGTACTCAAATACGGATTTTTCGTAAATATTTGAGTGTGCTCATCATTTTCAAGTAAAAATAGTCAGGTCTGCCATGAATTATCAGCACTCATCAAATGTAAGATGTACTATGTTACCGCAGCACACGGTTGAGTAAATTTAACTACTAATGTAAACTTTCATACTGTCGAATTAAAAAACGAATGTTATCGACTGGAAATTGCTAACCTCTGATTAGGTTCTGAGGTAAATATCACCGTTTCTTGTGAACAATCCGATCTCCTTATAATATGGTAGAGAACACATAAACAGTGGATGTAATAGTACAAAGAAAGTGTCCCAAAATTCTTTACTAAAGCTGTGACTCATGGCCACCTTTGTCTTATTAAAGATATACAACGAAGCCTTAACGTGTGCTTAGACGGCTTGCAAAGTAATTGTGTTTCGGAAGTTAGCAATGATGTGCTGCAAGTTTTCTAGTTGCTTTTCGTTGTTAGCTAAAGTTCTTCACTGTCACGTCACAGGATCAAGAAAGAGGTTAGAACTGGATGTCACTCGCGGTGGTACATAAACGCCTGCATCCTACTTAATAAAATAGCAGAGTTCAAGACAGTGGTGAATATAGAAAAACCGGATGTTATTGCTGTCCCAGAAACATGGTTAACGTCAGAAATGTATGATAATGAAATCCAGTTGACTGGTTTTATATCCAGTAGGGCTGATAGAATAGACCGTAGGAGAGACGTGGTTATTCTGTACACGAAAAATACTTTAACCATACGAGCTGTTGATATAGTGGCACACGATTTAGGGACATGTAAATTGGTGCGTTGCAGGCTGAAATATAAGCTGCAAAATATTGTAGTATATCTCAGTCCAGAATGTGTGGTAGATGACTTACTTCAATGCAAATCTAAGTTCTGGTTAAGAGGGGTAAAAGTCTTATAGTAGGCGACTTTATTGCACCATATATAAACTGTGTAGACATAGATGTAGGGCCATCGATAACGTCATTTGATTGCAAAACGTTAGAAACCCAGATTGCAATAGCTTTATTCTAACACATTAGAGATCCCACCAGATATGACTTACGAAGCTACTCGTCCCTGTTTGACTTAGTCTTCACAGACAGTGACGATGTCGGTCAAATAATTTTCTCGCCACCTCTAGGGAGAAGTAATCATGCAGTCATCTTATTCAAATTCATGGCTGAGATAGCCTGTCAGACATTTGCGCCGGCCCGTCCCATCATGCGGAAGGCAGACAGAGAGGTAATCTGTTACATTCCGAAGATTTATGATTAGGGACTTTGAAAACTATTTATAGACCAATATGATATGCATATTTCCCATTGTATAATTGTTAAATAACTTAACTATTCATATTCATGTCCCTCTTATGATAAGCTTCATTTTGACCTATAGACTTATAATACGATTTACCATTCTTGAGTTATCCCTAGTCCATTAATTACTGTTCCCCTATTCACAGCCATATTTGGTCAAATCCTGTACAAATTTTATTCTCTATTTTATGGTACGATGTGGTCAGTTTGTTTGGTATATAAACCCAGTATGTTTGAGAATAATGATTCATATTGCAGAGGTTGTTTTCGGTGTTCTGGACTTAACTGGTTGGGCTATGTAGAGGCAGGACTGGTAAGTACTCAAGGCTGCTCATACGGCTATTGTGTATCAATAATTCGGTCGATAAATTTAATCCTCTCTGATTGGCGCGGATCATCACGTCATATATTAACTGGGCACTCAAGCAATCGATCTAACACAATCAACACTGCAGCACATGCAGAAAGCTTGCAATTTGACTCAGAGGCATCAGTAAAAGAGCCATGGACACCTTTCAGGCAGTTACACAATCAAGTAACTCAAACATATATAGCCTGGGCAGTCCCGAAGAAGAGTGGACTTGGCCATCTCTGGATAAGCCGGAATATTCGAAGTTTACCAAGACAATAGAAGAAATGTTGGAATATTGACATCAGCCTTGGAACAGCAAGTGCAATGGAATGCTACAGATCGGTAAGAAACAAGTGTTCGATAAAATCAGCGAATCTCAGAGGAAATATCAAATGCTGTTGGCACAATCTGCATTCAGGCAACCTAAGAGACTATTCTCGTGCGTAAATTACAAAACAAGGATGCAGCATTGGATTCTCAACTCAATTGAGGAAGCGAGTGGATCTGAATTAACAGAGGACGATCAAGAAAAATCAGACGCTGTAGCAAACTATTTTGGGGAAGTTTCCACTCAGGAATGTCATCTAGACGAGGAACTGAACCCAAATACAAAACAAACAAACCGTCTGCTCACCATGGACTTTCATCAAGACGATGTACTTAAGGCACATAGCACCCTAAATACGGAAAAGTTAACAGGACCGGATAAATTACACCTCGAAACCTTGAGACATATTGCACAATATACTGCAGCCCCACTGACTGTGATATTCAATATGTCACTTGACCAAGATATGTTACGCACGGACTGGAAGGGTACAGTCGTCACTCCCATACATAAAATAGGATTGAGACAACTTCCATAGAACTACAGACCTGTCAGCCTCATTAGTGTCGTAGTCAAAATACTGGAAAGAATAGTCATAAAGACCATAATGACATTTTTGGAAATATACGACTTGTTAAACAGAAAACAACACGGTTTCAGAAAAGGTTTATCTTGCACAACAAACCTACATATAACCAGGGAGCATTGGATAAAGGTCACAGACAATAAAAAGTCAGTGGGTGTGGTTTACATAGACTTCAGCAAAACATTTGACAAGATGCTAACAAATAAACTACACTTGAAGCTAGAAAATCTTGGTATTGCCGGATCTCTCTTAAAATGCCTTAAGAAGTTCCCAGTGGGTAGTAGACAGAAAGTAAACATAACATCACAGTGCTCCATCTGGAGACTAGTGCTGAGTGGAATATCTCAAGGTTCTGTCGTGGGTCGTTATTTTCTATACTGTATGTAAATGATCTTGAGGATGTTCTAGTTTTACAACCAGCTACCAGTAGCACCTTCGATCGTTCCCAGTCAGATAGAAATCAGAAGTCAGACGAGAAGAGGCAGGAAAGATATATTTGATTCGTTACCAATATATCGAGGACCTTTTCTATGAGCTGGCTAATGAAACGTAGGAGCTGTGTCCCACGCTGTGTTGAAACGTGATCTGGTGCGGATGCATGACCGAAAGCCTTCAGCTAAACAAGTCCACTTAAACAACGTGGTCAGCATCCAATGTCGAACACTTAATGAGCTATTGATTTTGGGGAATTATTTACAGCTACAGATCACCCCCCTAGTGAGGTAGTGATGCCCCTAAGACGTGACCAGCCAGAAG
>NW_017386008.1:664398-668290 GCF_000237925.1 Schistosoma mansoni | reverse complement strand
AAGAAATATAAATACGCTTGAAAAAAAATAAAAATGTTTTATTTTTGTTTTTTTTAATAAAATAAAAAAATGAGCATATTAAAAAAAATTTTATAATAAACTATGAAAGGGTAATTCAAGATAAAGCTTATGTCCTACGTGCAATATTCGTTAAGATGTTCTGGAAATCTTACTCTTCTTCCAGAACGCGTTGTTTTAGGTTTATCTATCGACGTTGACGAAGTATCAAGTTGTGTGTCGGCTGTCGTGTAGGGTACTACGAGTGTAGTAGCTGTGTCGTTTGCTTGTACCGAAGGAAAATCGACGTAGCTAGGGTTTCCTTCTAAGTACGCTGCTTTGAGTCGATCGATACTGATGCTATCGTTCGTACCGTTCTTATCTACTACATAGTACTTAGGTTCGCGTTGAAGAACTTTGAAGGGTCCTTCGTATGCTGATTCGAGGGGTCGTTGATGTGAGTCTCGACGAACGAAGACGTGTGTACTATGTCGTAATTCGGGTTGAACGAAAACATCAGTTGATTGAGGTCGAGTGTGAGCAGGTTTAACTGAACGCATAGCGTTTGTAAGCCTACTCGTGTAAGAGTTTAGATCCATGTTCAATGAAGAAGCTGAAGGATCTACGAATTCTCCTAGGAGTCGAAGTGTCGTTCCGTAAACGAGTTGAGATGCCGTGTATCCAATGTCAGCTTTCACTGCATTGCGGATACCTAGCAAGACGAGTGGAAGAGCGTCTGTCCACTGTGAAACGTTTGAAGCTGATAATGAAGCTTTTAGTTATCGATGAAAACGTTCTACCAACCCGTTTGCTTGTGGGTGGTAGGTGGTCGTTCGGAAACGCATGATTCCTAATAGTGAGGTCAGACAACGGAAAAGTCCAGATTCGAATTGACGTCCGCGTTCTGTAGTGATTGTAGAAGGGCAGCCGAAATTTGCTACCCATCGTTCGACGAAAGCGCGGGCCACGGTTTTAGCAGTAATGTCCTTAATCGGTACTGCTTCTGGCCATCGAGTGAAACGGTCTACGAATGTTAGGAGATATGAGTATCCGTTCGAGTCGGGTAACGGTCCTACTAAATCTATATGGACGTGGTCGAAACGAGCGTCAGAGGTTTTGAAAGAGCCGAAGGGACATTTGTTGTGTCTTACGACCTTAGATTTCTGACAGCTTACACAGGAGCGTGCCCACTCCCTCACGTCTTTATTCATGCCAGGCCAACAAAAGCGTTCGGCTATAAGTTCGATTGTTGCACGAGCACCTGGATGAGAAAGATTGTGCAACGTATTGAAGACATTGCGTCGATAATGTTTTGGTACAATTGGACGATCCCTACCTGTAGATGTGTCACAGAGTAAGGTTTCCTTACCTGTTCCCATCTGCTTAATACTTAGTTTTAGAGTTGTCGAGGATAACTCATGCTGAAGATCAATGTCTTCTTTTTGAAGCTGAGCGAGTTTAAGAAGGTCGATTCCTTGGAAACTGTTCAAGGAATTTATTCGAGACAGTGCGTCTGCGACTACATTGTTAGCTCCAGAAATATGTTGTATGTCTGAAGTAAACTGCGAAATGTAGTCGAGTTGTCGAGACTCTCGCGGTGAGTACTTGTCTGAAGATGAAGTTAAAGAGAAGGTAAGAGGTTTATGATCGGTAAAAAGCGTGAGTTCTCTTCCTTCGATGGAATGTTGGAAATGCTGTACAGCACAATACATAGCTACGAGTTCCCTACCGAACGTGCTGTACCTAGATTCAGCGTCTAGCAACCGTCTCGAAAAAAATCCTAAAGGTTGCCACGAGTTGTTAACCCATTGTTGTAAGACTCCTCCGATTGCTGAGTCGGATGCGTCTACGGCGATACTAATGGGCGCTTGAGTGTCCTGATGAGCAAGCAAGGTTGCTTTAGCGATGTGTTCCTTAACTGTGGAAAATGCTTTACGGGCTATGTCGTCTAAACTGATTGATTTCGCATTTCCACGAAGCTGATCGGTTAACGGTTTCATAAGGGATGCGCATTTGGGTATGAACCGTCTATAGAAACTTAAAAGTCACCAGTTGGCCGCCAATCATTGCTGTCCTTTTTAGGGACCATGTGCAATAGGGATACCCATGGACTATTCGATGGTCGAATTATCCCTAGGTCCATCATGTGGTCGAATTCGTTTTTAGCTAACTTAAGCTTCTCGGGAGCGAGTCTTCGAGCTTTCGAAAATACAGGTGGTCCTGTAGTCGTGATGTGATGTGTAACATTGCTGGTTACACAAGGCAGTTTCGATTGCGATTGGTATATCCCGGGATATTTGTCGAGTACTGATTGGTACAAGGGGTCTATGGTGTGCTTAATCGTGACTGGGGATAACCTGCAACCTGAACAAGGAGTTACGCTAACAGATAACTTAGTGTTTCCGTCTATTAACTTTCGTGAGCGTGTGTCGATGAGTAGATTGTGGTGTTGTAACAGGTCTATACCAATGATTGGCATAGAGACATCTGCAACCACGAAAATCCAGTGTATGGGTTTGCGTAAACCCACGTTAAGGTAGACGTACCTTTTACCGTAAGTAGCGATCGGTTTTCCGTTTGCCGCCTGTAAACTTAAAACAGACTCGCGAAGTCTGTCGTCGGGATTTGCTGGAAGAACGCTAACTTCTGCGCCAGTGTCGACGAGGTAGCGAACTTTCGTGGTCACATCCGTGACATATAAGAGGCGGCTGTGTTCGCCGGCTACGGTTGCCGTTAACGCGTGCCGGCTGGGAAGTTTCCCGAAATCTTATTCGTGTCAGTCGATTTTGAAGTCGGATAATTGTAAGGTTTCCTGCAATTTCTGGAAAACTTACCGTACTGGTTATGATACCAGAACCAGTCGGGATTGTCTGTCTCTCGTGGTCGAGAGCCAGATCGCTTACGTGAGGCGCTTCTACGCGGGGTTTTTGACCGGCTAAGGTCATTGCGAACTCTAAGATATCGTGTAAGCGTGTGACATAGTTCGGCCATGTCAGTCGAGGTCGATTGGGGTTTTTCTTTGATAGTAAAAACCTCGGCCTTAGAAGATCTAGTGATTTCCAAGATTCGATCGGCAGATGCAGCTAGTTCATCTATGGCATTGTTTTGAAATGAAACAAGCACTGCCTGCACCTGTTGAGGGAGTTTAGACAAGAAAAGTTGTCTAAATAGGCCATCATCAAAGGTTCGTTGGCCGATGACTTCTCTCATTCTAAGCAACATATCCGTCGCAGAACCTTGTTGCAAGTCGATATTGTTAAGGAGTTGGTCTAACCGTTGTCGATCAGTTAGGTCTCCTCGTTTTAAAATCGATAGTTTTAGCGTTTCGTAAGGTTCGGGAACATCAGTAGTAAACATACTAGGTGTTACGTACCTGTTAAACTCTCGCGGTAACGCCTTAACTATCGCGAGGAAACGTGTGCGCGAGTCCGTGATTCCGTGCATGCAAAAATCGGCTTCTACATAGCAGAACCAGGACTCGATATTGTCGGGCCAAAATGGCATTAACTGAATCGAAATAGGGGGAATAGACTCAAACTTAAGAACCTCAGGAGAGTGTTCCGTCATAGTAATACAGATAACGAAAAATGTCTAAGTAAAATATATCCGAGAAAAAAAATTCGCGAAAAAAAGTATATCACAATATATAAAATTCAAATAAAGAATAACAATGAATAATAATATTCCAAAATGGAACAGACTCACAGTATATTGACTTGGTGTACCAGATCACGTCGGGCTCACCAATGAGGATGCAACGGATGTTCTAGTTTTACAACTAGCTACCAGTAGCACCTTCTATATTCGATCGTTCCCAGTCAGATAGAAATCAGAAGTCAGACGAGAAGAGGCAGGAAAGATATATTTGATTCGTTACCAATATATCGAGGACCTT
>NW_017386008.1:661614-664198 GCF_000237925.1 Schistosoma mansoni | reverse complement strand
ATCGGTACTGCTTCTGGCCATCGAGTGAAACGGTCTACGAATGTTAGGAGATATGAGTATCCGTTCGAGTCGGGTAACGGTCCTACTAAATCTATATGGACGTGGTCGAAACGAGCGTCAGAGGTTTTGAAAGAGCCGAAGGGACATTTGTTGTGTCTTACGACCTTAGATTTCTGACAGCTTATACAGGAGCGTGCCCACTCCCTCACGTCTTTATTCATGCCAGGCCAACAAAAGCGTTCGGCTATAAGTTCGATTGTTGAACGAGCACTCGGATGCATGACCGAAAGCCTTCAGCTAAACAAATCCACTTAAACAACGTGGTCAGCATCCAATGTCGAACACTTAATGAGCTATTGATTTTGGGGAATTATTTACAGCTACAATCTCCTAAGTATAGTGAAATCCCCAATGTTATTATACGCTGACGATGTGAAAATCTGGCGGGAAATAACAGGATAAGCAGATGCATGCGCAATTCAGGTAGACTTAAATATTGGGATTAACGTTTCTATGGTGTGGCTGATGCCTATCAAAGCGACAAAGTGTGTCTGCATGCATTTTGGGGATACGAAAGTAAATAGGTACAACATAGGGGAAGTAAATGTACCCGTGGTCCAGCCTCATAAGGATCTTGGGGTGACAATGAGTCATGATCTTAAAACCATGGCCCAGTACTAGGAGGTCTCAGCTAAAGGGTTTAGAACCTTCTCAGCCGTAAGATAGACATAAGCAAGTTAGATACTACCATGTCCACTACATTAAGCACAACTCTAGTGAGAACCAAGCATGAGAACTGCGTTCACGCTGCAAACCTCCGTCTAAAAAAACTCGGATATCTTGGAAAAAGTACAGAAGGCAGCTGCACGTGCGATTCCAGAGCTCCGGAGTTTACCATATAAAGAGCGGTTTGAAAAGCTAAACCTCTTTACTCTGTCCTTTAGCAGATTAAGAGATGATCTGATTTTGATGTTTAGAATACCAAGAAATGATTTTGGACCAAATATAACCTCTCGTTTACTTTCTACTAGATCGGAACATCTCAAAGGACATAGCAGGCGAGTCAAAAAGCCAAGAAGGAATAAAATACCAGTGGCATACAGGTTTTCACACCTAGTCATCAATTCTTGAAACCTGTTACCCGAAGCATTGGTGTACGTACCTTCAGTTTATGCATTCAAGGGAAGCCTGTACACTCATAGAAGCATACTGGAAAGGGAATAACATAGGCAATAAGCCTTATGTCCTGACTACACGAACCTGAATCTGATCTAACATTGTCTTATCGTATACTGAACGATGACCTTGGTAGTAATATGTCTTATCTTTAGCTTCCGTCTAGGACTGATCATTCAAGAGGACATTATAAGACTGTTCAAAAACAGAGATCAAATCTTCTACATCTAAAGTTCTTTTCTCGCACCGAGTAGTAAACTACTGGATTACTCTACAATAATACGTAATGTCACCACCTGTTGATAGATTCGAAACAAGATTGAACCTCTACAGTGTTACAAAATGCAAGGATTAGTATAGGTCAATAAAACCTCTTGTCCTTATTACTGAAGACCGAAGAAGACTGACGACTAAAGATTGTATACATTGGATTTGTTTAACTATACAGTTTTTTCCAGCAAACTTACGAAAGTGTAAACATCAGTTTACACTTTGATGAATGTTATATTTAGTATTTGTTTGATACATTTTGCAGCTGGTTAGTGATTATTCCTTTATTTTTGTTTCTTTCAAACGAAATAAAGTACAACAAATGCTTTTTAAAACAAAAACACACTGTTTCACAGTGAGACCGGAAACAAAACTGTGCTGTTAGTTTTCCTCTTTATTCTAGGTGATACCTGAGCAGTGGCCTGTTGAAAAATTCAAGCTTGGTAAAAACAAGCGGTTTCGTTTCCGGTTTCTCCTCATTTTTGAAGATATGAAGCCGTCCTTCAGCAATGAGATAAGTTTTTCAAAGGTCTTAGATCCGTTAAAACAACTTAATCCAATTACAGAGCCTGTTCTGCTACGCAGAGACTCATTTATTTTATTATCAAGCGAATGAATCGAATATTTTTGCTGGAAGGCATAGTCAATACTAGGTTTATTGTCTAGCACCTCTGAAAATTTAGTCAGGGAACAAAAGAAACAAAACACCCCAGTTATACAGTATCTTTGGGACTTTATGGTTTCACACAACAGAGATATGTGCCTAATTGTTGGATAAATCGGCTGATAATACATTATATAATGTCCAGGATGGGATTTGAGACCTAAGTATTTACTCTTTAGTAAAGAAGACTTAGTGAAATCTCTCCTTATTTACAGCATTTACTTTGAAATTAGGCCAGTTTATTAAGATAGTTAAAACCGGTCAATGTGCCGAATATCATTTTAGAATTACTCATTACTATCTTGTATGCCAGGTATTACGTATACATAAATAAAGTAAATCTAACCTACATTTAGAGAAATCTTGCTTTTTAAAAAGACAACTTTGTGAATTTACCGACTCTAAACAACCCTGATAGTTGGTGTAAACCATCAATCTGTCCTAGTTTACATATATAAAAACTAGGACCGTGTA
>NW_017386008.1:650095-661414 GCF_000237925.1 Schistosoma mansoni | reverse complement strand
AAAAAAAAAAAAAAAAAAAAAAGAAAAAATATAAGAAAAAAAAAGAAAAAATAAAGAATAAAAAAAAAAAATAAAAAAACTTAAAAACAAAAAAAAAAAAAAAAATTATAAGAAATGGAAATCTAGATATTACTAAAATCAATAATCAATGGGGCTAGGTAAACGATACTGAAACAAACAAGAAAGTAAATTAAAATATCTAAGGTACATGATAAAATTAAGAATTGGCAATATAGGACTGCCAGAGAGGTTAAGATCAATAATTGTAGCCGAGTGACTTTTTAAAAAGCAAGATTTCTTCAACTGTATTTGTCATAGCTTTTGTTAGGTTTATTATTCTGTTATTAATCAGAAAGGTCATAGATTAAACATGAATAATGTGTAGGGTAATGGACAACTTTACTGCCTATTAAGTCTGCAGTTCTGTTGTCAGAAGCTAATGGATTAATTGTCTTCGTACACTTTTGAATGGACTAACAGTTTAGTCAGAGGTAGAGGTAGACCCAGTGTAAAGTCTAAAGTTTCAATTTAGAAGATTTCTTCCAGCTCGCTACAAGAAAAGGGACGAGAAAAAATCTCAAGACAGCAAGAACACTATGAGCAGTACCTGAATAAAGCGAACTTAAAAAGTTAAAGAATAAAGCAATACTTAAAATGAAGAAAGAAATTCATTACCACAATTCACACTTCAACTGGTTTTAGGTTGTCTTTTTTAAACCTCTAGTCATAAACTACTGTGGACAGCAGTTTGAACAATTGAAAACAGATTAACTTTTAAGATGAACATCAAGTTATGCCATTAACCGCCATTAGCTTTTTACTGTTATTTGTTGTTTTAGAGCTTTTTCACACAATATTCGGTATAACATAGAGACATAGGTGATGGCGGAATATGTATAACATATGTCCTGATATGCATAGTCATCAGAGAAAATATAATCCTGTTGCCTAAATTATATGTTTTTTTAACGAAATAACTGTTCATCCAAGCACAACACTGTTGTAAAGAAATAAACTGTCTACTTAATCAAATTCATGATTTCACAACAGTATTTTATACTGGGTAATAATAATCCATTTGCACTTCTAAGATAAACTAAAAACCGTCTTTGTTCAGTTTCTTAACATATTATAGTTTTTCCGTGAATTTGTCAATAACATTATTTGTGTGATAATTTTAAGGCCAATCTACTCCATGAATGAGGAAAAGTAACTTGTTTCAGTTAACTTCTTTTTTTGGTGCCTTAATATCAATGTTGATTCATTATTTAAGGAGACCACGGTGCGCGATAATATCTCTGTGACTTGTCAGCATTTTATTTCAAAGCAATTAGGTTAAAAATAGTTTGTAATAATTCAATCATTTTCATATCTATATTAATTACAGCCGAAGGTTTATCAGCAGTGATTTATCCAAAAACATTTTGGAATGTGCATAGATATGTTTACTCCTTATCTTCCTTTAAGTCACGAGCTATACCATAACCTCATATTATTTATTACTCGAACTTTCGATATATGTCTCTTCTCATTGTTACTAATAGTACTACCTTTTAGAATCTTTTGCCGGATACCTTGTTGATTTCATCTCACTACGTTAATATGTCACTCAAACTTAGTTTTCAATACACCTTTATCGGACTTAATGTTGATTATGACTGGCTGACCGTCGAAATGAGCATCGTAAAATTTTAATTTTGAATGACTGGCTGTCTAAAACACCCTTGAAATTGTATAAATATCCACTTTTTCTCCATGTATTATTGTCGCCTAGAAGACGGATGAAATGTTGACTTTTTTATCTTCCCAATTGTTTGGGGTACTGAGTCAAGTTAAATTGTGACAGTAAAGTTTTAATTGAAGTGTGTTTGTGATACTTTCATTTATTGCGTTAACTCTTACCTTCACTGTAGCGTTGATATTTTGATTTGCATAGCTAGAACAAAGTCATATTACTTAATATTGTACACAACGTTATTCTACTAAGATTAGTGGCACAGAGTATTAGGGTATGATGGTAAATTAGTTGATGAGGTCATGAATCTTCATCGACTGAGATGGTTAGGCCACGTGGTACGTATACCTGAACACCGATTACCACGGCGCGCTGTAATGACTAGTGTAGAGGATGGTTGGAAGAAAGCTAGGGGCGGCCGAACGAAAGCGTAGCATCAGTCCTTGAAGTCACTATTTTGTAGTCTGAGCCGTGTTGTTAGATGCAGACTAGTTGGTTGGGGTCCACGTGACTATCGTAGCCAATAATTGGAGACTCTAGGGTGAAATGGCTCAAAATCAATCACAATGGTGTAGGTGTATGCACTCATTATCTTCCCTTAAACCGTGAGATTAAAATTGCTTCATATCTGTCTTCCTTCCCGTACTATATACTTAAATGCAACCTATCTTTAATATAATACCACCACTAAATAATTAATTACTTCTATGAATTCGGTGTTCATCTTGTTGTGCTAATGAGGTATGGCAACTTGGACCGATGCATATACGTGCATGGTCCTACGTTGTAGCTGACTGACTGACTGAGTGATTTTTGAATGATTCCCTCCAAAGAATTTTTATATTTGCATGTTTCAATTGTTTTATTCATATATTCTTTTTTTTGATTATCTTAGAATTAATATCAGCTGAATTGTATTGTTATTCTTGTACAAGTGCTCAATCAGGTTGTGGTGATCCAATTGATGTAAGATTAATTCATTGGAAGAAATGTTCTGGTCGAACATTAATTGAAAATTATTGTGTAAAATTAATTGAAAAAGTTCAAGGTATGTTTAAGAAGAATGTTTGTTTACTTATTTGTGCTTTATTAACATAGAACTTGTATATATGGATGCAAACTTTCATAAAGTACTATCAGATAGAACTGTATATTTAAAGATAATACAATGATATGATGTGATGAATAGAAGTGAATGAAGACAATTGGTGAACGGTTGCTCAAACTTCGTGGATTGGTTGAAGTTAGACATTAACACCATTGGATGCCGGTAAGCTCAGTGGTCTAGAGGTTAAGTGCTCTGGCACGAGACTGATAGGTCCTGGGTCCGAATCTCGCGAGTGCGGGATCGTGGATGCACACTGCTAAGGAGTCCCATAATAAGAGGAAACGGCCATCCAGTGCTTTCAGGTTTTCCATGGTGGTCTAGCTTTAATTGACTCGTGATTTCAACTATGAAAAATAATGAAATCTCCACAAAATCTCCCTTCTGAATGATTATTGATTGCGTTATGTTCTATGGCCTGTCAAATATTATGTGGTAGAATCACCAATCAGAATATAGACTTCTTTGATCGTGTCACTGTGCTAAAACAATAATGCATCAAATAGTACTAAGTTCCTTGGGTCAAGTTTGAATCCTTATTAGTCTTTGATATGCTAGCTTCTCGCCTAACTCATTCCATTCAGTGTAGAACATATATCATCGTCCGATACATGAATCGTAGATTTAATATATAGGTGATCTGTCTATATACAGACCAGATTTCATTACACCATACGAATGCTAAATAATGATTATACAAGATTATGCCGAAGGTGGTTATGAGTATGGAAAACTATAAGTAATAGATCGAGAATAGTAAATCGTATAACAGTAGTTATTGGGTCAAATGGGAACTTATGCTAAAAGGAATATAAATATATATCATCCACTTGCTTAGTAATCATACGATATGAGTATATGAATTATTTTTTTTGGTTAACGTTTTTTTAGCGAGTTAGCTTTTCTACGGGATGGGGTCGCTAACCCCATGCCCAAACCCTCCTCCTTTACCTGGGCTTAGGACCCGCAGTAATTCTAGAAGAGCTACAGGCGGAGTTATATAAGTATATACATATATATGTAATTCTTGGAAGTTACCATTCATTTAATTCTTTGTTCAGATAATCTTTCCACACTTTTGTAACTTATTATCTTGTTATGTAATAAACCGTGTTATACTGAAGGGCTTTAGCAGATTACTAAAGCTTCATCATAAAGTTCATCTAAGAGTTATTCGCTAATGATGCAACAACCAACTGAATAATGAAGATATCAGATGTAGTATGATAGTTAAAGAAATGACATAACATTTGATGAGATTGGAATACTTTGTTGACTAAATTGAATAGGATGTATGTTTATTTCAGTGTATAATGCTCTACCTAGATGAAGAGTTTGTTACATAAAACTTAAGAACTAGTAAATTAGGACGTGAAACCAATCCAGTAAAAGATCCATTATTAGCTTGAAGAGTGTTGGAAAGTACAGACTACCTGCTTACCATCGACACAATAGTCCTTATCACGAGTTCTAAACCACAAACGATAACTTGGAATCATCTCTAATGGTATAGATATAAAATCATTCCTAAAACATTAAGATTCAACATTCTTCTCCGCTTTCAGTTCTCTTAGTTCATGTGTGTCTTTCAAACTAAACTTTCTATAATTAGTTATTTAGCATATGATTGATAACATTATTATGTTAAGTAATTTGTTGAAAGCATGAATCAATTGAAGCTAGACCACCAAGGAAAACCTGGAAGCACTGGACAGCCGTTTGTTATTAATCTATTATATCCCATGGAGAATTATGAATGGTAACTTTGAGGACTATTTATGGACCAATATGATATGTATATTTCCTGTTGCATAATTGTTAAGTAACTGAAGTATCCATATTCATGTCTCTCTTATTATAAGCTTTATTTTGACCCACAGATCATTACTGTACGATTTACCATTCCTGAGTTATCCCCAGTCTATTAATTACTGTTCCCCCTATTCACAGCCATATTTGGCTAAATCTTGTACAAATGCTGTTTCTTATTTTATGGTACGATGTGGTCAGTTTGTTTGGTATATTAACCCAGTATGTTTGAGAATAATGATTCATACTGCAAAGGCTGTTATTGGTGTTCTGGACTCAACTAGCTGGGCTATGTAGAAGCCGAACTGATAAGTACTCAAGACTCCTCATGTGGTTTCCATGTGTTCCAATCGATAAATCGGTCCTCTCTGATTGGCGGTCTTATCACATTCATATATATTAAACAGGGCATGCACTCACTGTGTGGTATATTTACTTCAAGCTTTAGACTGATAATAAACTTGCAAGTACTGGACGGCTGTTTCGTCCTATTGTAGGACTCCTCAGAAGTGCGCATCCACCATCTAGCTTCAATTAACTCATGCTTTCAACTATGAAAATACTGAAATCTCTACAAAACCCTTTCTGATAATGATGATAACTAATAATTCAATGTTAAAAATAAGTAATTAACACTTGAATGATTCATCTACTTTCATACTTAACAAATGGGTAGTTTTGATTCTGACCAAATAGGTAAATTTTCTATTCAGGATTTAAGTAGATGAATGTTTCAATTAAAAGGTAAGTAATATAATTATAAATCGCTTCTTGGCTCTCTGGGGTAAGATCATGTATAGTATCAGTTCTTTGCAGTGTAATTCCTTCAAAGGTCTTTAAACTGAGATCAATGAAATTACCTGTATTTTTCACCTTCGGATGGGTGCTATGAGCTTGCTCAATACCGTCCATAGGTCGGCCTCGTATTGCATCGCATAACTGTAAGGTGATAATTGAATTTGATCGGCTAAACTATATGCTTAATTGTGTTACTGGATGATAAAGTAGACAATAAGGTCAAGTAGTTGTTTAGAAACTGTTATATCCTAGTGAAGACATAAGTACGGGTTACTTCCAGGACCTATTAATGGACGATTATTCTATATATATTCTTATTGTATAACTATTCAGTGGCTACATTTGATCTATTTATATCTATATTCATCTTATTATAAGCTTCATTTTGGTTTATGGATTATTATTATTATTATACGATTTACTGTCCCTAAATCATATTCAGTCTATTGATTATTGTATCCCATCCTGGTCGCCAATTTGTTATGACTTTATAAAAGAAAGAAGGCCGTATCCAATTTGTTATGATCTTATATCCGGCTTTTATCACGCGAATTATCAGCCAATCAGAATACGACTTTTCTAATCTTAACACTGTGCCAAATCAATGACATTCGACCAGTATGATCAGTCTAACATTCTTATTAGTCCCTTGTCCGCCTAGCCCTTCCAAATGAGTCCAAAAACACCAAATTACAGCTTCTGTTATGTGAATCATTAATTTCAGCATACTCGGTTTATATTACCAGACAGACAGACCACATCGTACCATATAATATAAAATAATATTTATACAAGATCAAGCCAAATATGGCTGTGAACGTGGGACACATCTGTGATGTTTGCTTAAAGATTCATCAGTTTCATTTATTAACCACGTTTATACATCCCAGTGTCAAAAAGTAATAAAGCTATCAGTAAACTAAACTATATCCTAGAAGGTTTAAAGTAATGAAAGCATTTTGAAAGTCTTAAACATCAATGGGAAGATTCAAACAAACAATACTAAATGAATTTAAACTTCACCTTATCGCACAATCTAGTGGCTATCAGGACTCAGTAGGTATCTGAGTGGATAATGTGATGGTGTTTGAAGAGAAAGGTACTGAGTTTGAGTACCAGAGTGAACATCAACTCTGAGATGCAGGTACATCCAACTGACGAGTCCCAAATAGGACGAAACGTGCATCCTGGATTCCACTCCTAGCCACTATTCATCATTGCTTATAATGTTTGTCTAGGAATGTATAAATCTAGCAATTATATTGATAGGTATATTAGTAACGACATAAAATGTGTATTGAATATCTGAAGGTGAGTACAATTGCTTAGAAAGCAGACTAACGTTGATTTCAAACACCGTTTTCAAGTAAAGGTGATTTCAGGTTCATAGTTAAAAAATGGCACATAACTTGGTTGCAGTGATTGAAACTTTATACGTTCAGAAAATCTTGATGAGGATATGGTTTATTTTGATTATAGTTTAATTATTATTGAGTCCGTCACACTCAATCTAGTCGTAGTATTCCTTGAACTCTAGATTTCAGCTACTGATCATCTAATATTCTTACAATCTATCCAAACATAAACTTCCATGAAGACTGATAGCGTTTATTATCAATTTATCAACTTATCTTAATAGTTCAATCAAATTACAACTATTTATTTAAATAGTTAAATTCATGAGTCGATTGAAGCTAGATGACCAATAAAAACCTGGAAGCACTGGATGGTCATTTTGTTCTAGTATGGAACTCTTGAACAGTGCACATTTATGATCGTGCATCAAAGGAAATTGAACCCAGGACCTTCGATCTCACGCGCGAATGCTTAACCTCTAGACCACTGAGCAGACATCTGACGGTGTCAATGTCTAACTTCGATCAATCCATGATTTTGCGCAACCATTCATCATTCAAAACGGCACTTCAGCGCTTCCAGGTATTCAATGATGGTCAAGCTTTCATCAACTCATGAATTTAATTATTGAAATTACTACGATCTGCATAAACCTCTATTCTGATAATCATATTCATTTAAAGATAGATATCTTTTTGAAAAAATATACATATTCATGATAGACGGCCGTTTCATCCTATTGTGGGAATCCTCAGAAGTGTGCATCCACGATCCCACATCGCAAGATTCGAATCAATGACCTATTAGTCTCGCGCGCGAGCTCTTAACCGATAGTCCACTGAACTTGCCGACATCCAACGGTATCAATGTCTAACTTCAATCAATCCACTATGTTTGAGCATCCATTCACCAATGTCTTCAGTGAGTTGATATCTCTACAACAGACCTGGTTGAACTCCACTTGTTACTGATTCAATTGACTCATGATCTCAACTATATAACACTACTAAAATCTCTACAAAACCCCTTTCTGATAAATTTTTTAATTACTTGAATAAACAGGATCTAATTTCATGTACTTTGACCATCATTTTTCTTCAAAACTATGTATTATCATTCTATTCATTTCTTTCTATTCTATATAGATCAAACTACTGTAACTCGTGGTTGTTTAAGTGACCTAATAATGAATACACAATATCGTTTAGATATGCCACAACTTCGTCGTCATGGTTATTGTGTTAATTCTCGTGATTATCAACATTATTTATTAGGAGTTCTAAAAGGGAAAACTTTAGTTGAAACTGCTATGGGATTATTTAGTGATGAAAATATGGATTTTAAACGTTTTTGCTATTGTAATGATTGGAATGGTTGTAATCATGTAAATAATTTGAAAGTTTCAACAATTTTAATTTCATTTATTATAATTATGACACTTTTATGGATTCATTGAAATATTTTTCACTACGTATTTTTTATCTTTTCATTACGACACTACTTACACATTTGTAAGTAGTTAAAATCGTTTAACTAAAAACATTCTGATTTTGATTATTTTGGATTGTACATAATCATGAATGAATATTTGAAATTGTTAATTTATAATGTTTAGTAATATTTTGTAAGTTATGAAGGAAAAATTTGTTTACAATAGAAGAGATTTTACGATTAAAAGTTTAATTCTACAGTGAATTTTTTTGTTTTTCGCGAAGGATGATGTCTTTGTATAGTTGTGAATTGAGATTTAAAGTAATCAGTCCCCTTGATAAATTTCAATAGTGTAATATAAGAAGACGAAGATTCTCAGAAAGTGC
This sequence comes from Schistosoma mansoni, assembly GCF_000237925.1. Classification (NCBI taxonomy): domain Eukaryota; kingdom Metazoa; phylum Platyhelminthes; class Trematoda; order Strigeidida; family Schistosomatidae; genus Schistosoma; species Schistosoma mansoni. The sequence goes on along the minus strand of NW_017386008.1, from coordinate 652,794 downwards.
ACCCACCTGATAACTGCTGGATGCAAGTGCTATTCTAAATCAAATTCTCACTATGTATGTTCTTTTATTCTATTTAAATGGTATTGACCGAGCAGGCTATGAGTCGATATCAAAAAAAGAGAAGAATTTTAAACGATTTCAGGATGAGTATTAGATATTTTCTAAGCGTTATTAAATGACCTAATCCAAGTAAATTTGGAAATCTTACTGCGAAGTGACGAAGGTGGTTTATTAAGGTCCTAAATGATAAGCTTTGACAAAGCAATGAACCAATCTTGGATGGTTCGAGCTAATGACTCTAGTGTAATGGTTATTGAATTGAAAAAGTTATGATACTAAAGTGTCAATTAAAAGGATATGTAATTTAGTAAAGGGGAAATAGGCGACTATCAAAAGCAACTCTTTATTTCACGTTAAATCAGGCGCTTAGATGGTTCATTTGAACAATCAACAGGTTTTCTGATAAATTACTCTAGTAAAGTAAAGTTCTGAAACGTGGAGAACTACTACGACCATCATCAGGAAGGTACAAGTATTTATAAACCGTTGTCTACGCAAAATACTCAACATTCATTGGCCTAATACTATTAGCAACAGCCTTCTGTGGGAGAGGACAATCCAGCTTCCAGCTGAAGAGGAAATCAAGAAAAGACATTGAAAGTGGATCGGACATACACTAAGGAAATCACCAATGTGCATCACGACTCAATCCCTAACTTGGAATCCGGAAGGAAAGCGGAAAAGAGGAAGGCCAAAGAACACACTACGCCGGGAAATAGAAGCCGATATGAAAAGGATGAATAACAACTGGAAAGAACTGGAAAGGAAGGCTCAGGACAGAGATGGATGGAGAATGCTGGTGAGCGGCCTATGCTCCTCGACGAGGGGTAACAGGGCGTAAGTAAGTAAGTAAGCAATAATAGTATTAATAATAACAACTAATAATAATAATATTATTATTGTTATTTTAGTTAGGGAGCATTCATTGTTCTTCTGAACAACACCATTAGCACTTACTTCAAAGGCAAATGAGCGATAAGAATTACACCACAGTTAACTAATAGCTTGTTCTGTTTATCTGGGATTCTGTCGATTGTTGTTCATAACTGTTAGGTTGTCTGGATTGAACCGAATTTATCAGCCAAGAACGAAAGAGATCAACAACCGCAGGGTCAGAGTTCAGATCAGGAATAAAAATAGCTAAAATAAACATACAGCAACGACTACACAGTTATAAACAACAACCAGCAGAATCACAGACAAACAAAATAAGCTGTTAGTCAGTTGTGGAGCAATTCTTATAGGTAACTTGTCTTTAAAGTAAGTACTAATGATATTGTTCAGGAGAAAAACGAAAGCTTCACAACTAAACCAACCAGCTTATAAACTACAATACATCCAACACCCTTATCTTGAACTAAAACTATTTTTCATCACCTCAATATTAAGGATATTGCTTATCTCAATCTTCTGTTACAACTTGTGCTAATGATCATAAAGTTTTGTTCTTCAAATGGAGACATAAAATATGATTAGGCTATGGGGTTTCGGAGATTGTTAAGTATTGATTGAGATCATGAGTCGATCAATGTTAGGTCACTACTGAAAACCTGGAAAGCAAATATTTGAACGATTAATGGATATGCTATAACCATTCGGGTGTTCGGTTGATATCATCCCTTTTATAAAAAATATTCTTTATAATTCCCTTTATACTCTGTAAAATACAATGAAGACCTACTAGCGGTTAACGAAAAAGTAACTAAAGCGGTTTAGAAGGATTTTAGACGTTGAATGAAAATTTGTAATCTGTTCAGTTCTGTTGGGTCCAGATGTTTAAAATCCAGTTACTATAAAACTAGGAACCCATAGAAAAATACGTTCATACTGAGGTAGGCAAATGATTAAGAATAGTTAAAACAGTTCAATTTCATACCAAAACAAGGTAATTCGGTTTGATTGGTTGAAGTAATACATAAACACCATCGAATGCCGGCCAGCTCAGTGGTCTATCGGTTAAGTGCTCTGACACGAGACTGTTAGGTCTTGGGTTGGAATCTTGCGAGGCGAAGTCGTGAATGCGCACTTCTGAGAAGTCCCACAATAGAACGAAACGGCCGTCCAGTGCCATCATAACACGGTATGTTCCCAAATCTGTAAGAGTGCTTCAATTCACAATCAAAAGAACATAATTACACTCAATCTCAAAATGGCTGAGAATATTGATGTCTGTGATTGGTGAATATAATATAATAATACATCTCTCAATTCATCACATTGGTAAATAATGTAGGTATAAACAAGTGTTAGGAACCATTAATAAACAGGCTGCATAGTTTAGGTTTTCCCCCAAAGAACACAGAAAACGAATATTCAAATGGAATCCATTCAAAATATGTGATGGTATAGACTTCACGTTGTCTAATTCTTATTGAATATTGTTATATTGAAACATGTCACAAATTTACGGAACTTCGTCTGTCGACTGTTTCATCAGAAATTTGGATCAGTTGAGAGACCATGATTGTGAGGATTAACACAGGCCGTCGAGCCTCCTGTTCTTTCCAAACTGAAGCTGAAACTGATCCGATTCAATGGACTCTGAGATGCTGGTACATCCTGTAGCCGAGTCCGAGATAGGACGAAACCCGGGTCAGACTCACTTCACTGCTCGTTACATCCAACTTTGCTTATCATAA
>NW_017386008.1:644017-649895 GCF_000237925.1 Schistosoma mansoni | reverse complement strand
TTATTATTGTCATAGTTTCAATTGACTCATGCTTTCAACTATGAAAATACTAAATCTCCACAAAACCCCCTTGTGATAACATTGTTGATTACGCAATTAATTATGAACTAATATGATATTTTGATAGTTGAGATCATGAGTCAAATGAAGCTAAACCACCACGGAAAACTTGGAAGCACTGGACGGCTTCAAGAGGTATTTCCTGGAGTTCTAGTAGAAGGCAGTGACTAGTGGAGTTCAACCAGGTCTGTTGTGAGATAGTAACTCACTGAAGACAATGATGGATGTGTCGCTCAAGTTCGTGGATCGGTACAAATAGATCATTTCAATGGATTCGTGATCTGAATAGAATTCAACAATCTTCACAATGCTACACTGTTAATTATCATGTGCTCACTAGTGACCAGCTTCGAGAGAAACTTCCGAGAGTTCAACAATATCAGATGTGAGACTGTTATCTACTGAGAACAATGCAAGATTGTCACCTAATACCATGGATTGATTTACATTAGGTTTGTACACCATTGAATGCTGACTTATTGATCAGAACGTCAAACGTTTGTTTGCAAGACTGAGTGTTCTGAGTTCGACGCTCGAATGTAGGGTCGTGGATGAGCACTATAGTGGAGCCTCACACTAATTCAAAACAGTCTTCCAGTGATTCCAGGATTTCAACACCTGCTTAGTCCAAATCGATTGGTAACCTCAATAAATTTTGACAGCATTTGAAAAACAATGTGGGAGAATTTAGTTGAACCAAATTAATATCCGTATTTCTCTAGAAGTGAGAGTAACTTACTCATAAGATAATAATCCATTCTTTCCACATTCATCAAACTATAAACTGATATCCTGTGATATGACAAGTATTGGAGTAGAGTAAAAAGTAATTCAAACTAGGGAAATTCTACTACGTCCCTGAAAACCCATAGTGACGAAAGTAGAGATTTTCATAGTTTCCACCTTATGACATGATTTTACACAATGTTAGGGAGTCGTACATCATCAACATTAGCACCGGTTTATTTTAACATAGTTTCCACCATTGTGCAAACAAATATCTGAACAATTGTCACAGCCTAGTAAACAATGCTTGTTCATAAGTCATTAAAAGTCGGAATACCTGAGATCTAAGATTTGTGTGACAGTGGTAGTGATCAAAAATGTCTCAAGTACTCAGCTTTGTTTATCTCAGTGTTTCATCTCCTTCTCTATTCTTTTCGTAATTTAGACCACTTTGTCTATTGTCGAACTTATCACAGAGCATCGATTACTCTTGCTTATTACATTCATCTTCATTTGGATAAGTTTCAAACTCTCACAGTTATTGTTGGTCTATTTGAAATACACTGTTGGAAAATGGTGCTTTTCTAAACGGAAAACACTTCATAAAGCTGGTGAATGGGCAGTTGTGACTGGTGCATCATCAGGTATTGGTGAAGCATATGCAGAAGAATTGGCCAAAGAGAGTCTCAATATCATGCTTATCAGTAATGATGAAGAACAACTGTCCTGCGTTGCCAATCGAATTGCAAATATCTATAATGTTCAAACAAGATTTGTGGTTGCAGATTTTACTAAAGTAATATTCATTCTCAATTTATCTGTTAATCATGTTATCTTGAAATCATTATCATTGAAACAAGCAATCAGTTTGATTTATCATTCGGTAATGTCTGCATAGATTTACAGACGGTGTGCATGAGTAGACATTTTGTTCATGAAGTGATGAACAGTTAGTAGAGTTAATAGTGACGCTTGAGTCATGTGGTCATGCTAAAACCAGCATCCATGATAATGTGTGTTTGAATGCAGGAATAGGACTGAAGACATTCTTTTCACGAAAAGTATTCACGTGAATCAAATATATTACTATCATATCATAAACACCTCATTGATATTCCACAGTTGTTTAGTAGATCTCATGACTACCACAAATTGGAGGCGAGTAAATGTTTATCTGTGTGTGTATGTATGGTTCCACACTACCACACAATGTATGCAGTACTGTATTCATAATTACCTCACGAGTGATTGTGGGGTGCTTTATTTGCAACATCAATGTTTTTGTGTTTACTCTGGTCAATAAGGCAGAATTCACATTGCATATGTGAGCACAGAGTATGTTGTGTGATTTGTGTGGCTGCTTTGTTGAAACATATATCAACTTGTTGTTGACTGTCGACTAGTTCGAGACGAGAATGAGATTTCAGTGATAATATCGATGACATGCATGTGAATATTTAGTCGAATGGTTCGGTGTTGACCTGTCTCTATATGATATTGATTGAAACCACCTTTAATTTGTGTGATGTATGAGACTAATGACAGATTCACTCTACACTAGTGTAAATGGCAGTTTAGAGTGTGAGTGAGTAAGTGGATCGCTGTCGTCTGTTAGTGATCTCTGACCACGACCAATGTATTTTGAAATTTGTAAGTGAATGAAATATCTATTGATATAACTTGTGCTAAGTTGGAGATAATCTTTCTGTATGCATATGTGTTAGCAGACACTGGTTGACTGTCATTCAAATATTGTTTCGGAGATAACTGTATACACAGTAATTGGAAATATCATTACACACATTGTGACATTCATTCGCAAACACGGAGGTGGACAGTGGACAATTCACTGTCAATCTCATCACCGAATTTGTCATAACATCCTCTCATTTTAATACCAAAACATCCACACACGATGCACCTAAATTAACAGAAAGTGATTAGATTTCAGTTGTGAATATTGAAAACGGAAATACACAGACACTTATCATCAAAATAAAGCATACTAGTTGGACATACAACAGAATGTTCCGTTCCATCCACTCAGTGTAAATCACATTAGCTATTTAGAAATGTAATAGAGAACCTGTCTCAGATTCATCCACAATTCACGATCCAAACACATCGGCATATATTGACATTGTTGAAATATTTCAGATATTCCATGGTTAAAACACTAACAATTTTTTTTCTTCTCTTCTGTTTAGAATGATGTTTATGAAATAATCAAACCTGCTGTTGACCAATTATCCACAATCGCTTGTTTAGTGAATAATGTTGGTGTGGGATTACCCATTGAGTTGTTTACTGGGGAAGTGAATTCACCAAATGAAGAATCAATTCAAAACATCATTCATTGTAATATTTTGTCTACAGTAACAATGACAAGTATCATTCTGCCGAAAATGTTAACACAGAAAGAATCTTATCCTGGTATTATCAATATTGGATCTTATACAGGTTTCAAAGTATTTCCTTATGTTTCATTGTACGCTTCAACCAAAGCAGCTATTATTCATTTTTCTAGATGTTTAACTGCAGAAATGTATCAAAAGAATTTCATTATACAAATTATGAATCCATTATTTGTATCAACAAATTTAACCCATCAAATGAAACCTACATTTTTTATACCAACTGCTAAAGCTTATGCTAAAAGTTCATTAGATATGTATGGTGTTACACAACAAATTACTGGTTATTTCCCGCATGAATTAAAAGCATTTGTTTATAATTTATTTCCAATATCATTATGGTTAAAACTAATCGAACATACATTCTGTCCATATCGTGAACAATCTAAAAAAGCCGACTAATATGAATGTTGTTTTGTTTAGTTTTTCGAAATTTACCTGAAACACAATAAAACTTATCATATAAAACAATGGTCTTGTAGTTGTAAATAATTCCCCAAAATCAATAGCTCATTAAGTGTTCGACATTGGATGCTGACCATGTTGTTTAAGTAGACTTGTTTAACTGAAGGCTTTCGATCATGCATCCGCACCAGATCACGTTGTAACACGGCGTGAGACACAGATCCTACGTTACAATAGACAGTTAAGAATGAAGTCTCTCGATATATTGGTAACGAATCAAATATATATTCCCTGTCTCTCCTCGTCTGACTTCTGGTTTCTATTCGACTGGGAACGAACGATTATAGAAGATACTACTGGTTGCTAGTTGCAAAACTAGAAGATCCGTTGTATCCTCAATTTTATGAACATTCACTTATACAAATTTCTTTCCAATGAATTAAATGTAACTTTATCTGAGAAATTATTTTTAAACAAATAGAATCTAAATTTTAATGAACTAGTTCCCTTATTATCAATGGTTAGTCACTCTTTATTCTACAATTAGCCTGGCTACTATTTCTTCTCAAAATTTCATACCGAATCATCTAACAATGAATGCTTCGGTAACTACCATTTCAACGTCTCAACTCACACACACGGTCTTACTCATTAGATCGTGTATCACAAAAATACAGTCTCAAGGACTAACTCCCAGAGACAACCTAGAACTAATGTAAATAGAGCGTTTTTCTCTCATATATCATCGTGCATTGAACGAGAAACTATTTTTCGTCTACTTAATCTGATCTCTTCGATAAGTTGTTATTCAGGCAAATAGTTATTGGGAATGGTAATAGATGGATAGTAGTGATATTAATTTATTAGGTTAACTGTTCGATTTACTATTGCCCTGATAATTTGACCAGAGAGCAACTGTTTCCTCACAAAATCACACCGACGTGGTGAGTTCGGGGGCCATGAAAACACGAAATCCAATTCTAGAAATGCCATGTAATCTCTTGAGATAGGGCTTTACCAACCTGACACCACTGAAATACCGTACACACGCACATGCGATATATTTTCGGAGAGAGTGATGCACCAATTTCATGATTACTTACAGGCATCTGCATTACATAAGAACTAGTTATAGAGAATCAGGAAGCTTGCGAATTAGAGCGTGAAATAAGTTCATCCATTAAATTGCGGTTGTAGCTTCAAACCAATTAAGTTTGGAATGATGAATGATTGTCAAATTTAGTTAAGATACGTACTACTGACCAGTTCAAACCAAAACAAAGTAATTGGGTAAATGGAGGTTCTAGATTTCATTATAAATATAAATTTACATACAAACTCGGTCGCAAGAATGGTTAGATCTTATTAGGAGGGTTAAAATCTCTTCAGGAAAATAGCCCCTCGCATACTTCCTATCAATTCGCTTTTTCGCACGACCTTTGCCCTCTGATTGGTTGTCATATTTTTTTTAGTTCGCTAAAGATTTAAGTTCTTGCCTGGAGGTATTGGTGATCCACTGCTATCAGACACGGAAGCCCGTTAAGCGAAAGCTTCTTCTATTCCGTCCTCAACCATTTGAACCATTTGAATTGCTACATGCTCGAAGGTCATGTTTTGCTACTATAGTAACAACTTTTGTACAAATTTCGTTTAAGTAACTTGTCCTAACACAAATATCAATTTACCTACAATCCAGTCTTCTTCTTGTCTTGGTCGTCGAGATTTGACGTGTTGGTTAAAATTGGCTGTTGTCAGTTCCGAGGAGAACCAATCTTACTACATAAGCTCAATGGTTTTCGTTCCTAAATTCATAACATCGTACTCCGTACTATCGTGACATGTGTATTCAGTGTTTATTTTGTAACAACAAAATAGAGATCACATAATTTTCCTATTTATCACACTTTATATGTGACCACATTTATATCCAATATCTATTGTTTCTCTGTCCCAAACAACCAATAAAGGGGAAATAAAGGCGAACAAAGGGGAAATAAAGCGGACAAAAGCGTAAATAAAGGGGAAATGTCGCTTTTTCGCCTGCACGTCGGTTATTTAGGGGATATTTGTAGACAATTTGTCGTAACGTATAACATTTGAATGAACCGCAATAAGGAACAACATTTTGCTGAGTATGTCAAAAATAACGAATTATTACATTAAATTTATGAACATCATCATTATTACTCATGCAATAAAATACGGACACAGGCTTTTGTATGTGATGCGTTTGTACTTACTTTCTCTGTTGTTTAGCTAAGGTGTTCCGACAT
>NW_017386008.1:600416-643817 GCF_000237925.1 Schistosoma mansoni | reverse complement strand
CAAGGACCTACCAGTCTCTCGCTAGAGTACTTAACAGATAGACCACTGAGCCGGCCGGCATCCGAAGGTGTTTATGTCTAACCTCAACAAATCCACGATGTTGAACAAACATTCACCCCATTTGTCTTCAGTGAGCTGTTATCTTACAACAAATCTGGTTGAACTCCACTGGTCAGTGCTTCCCACTAGAACTCCAGGACATATATTCTTGAAGTCAGTCACGAGTGAAAATAAGATTATTATTATTATTATTATTATTATTATTATCAGAAGGGGGGTTTTTGTGGAGATTTATTATTGTTATAGTTTCAATTGACTCACGCTTTCAACTATGGAAATACTAAATCTTCACTAAAAACCCCCTTCTGATAACATTGTTGATTACGCAATTAATTATGAACTAATATGATATTTTGATAGTTGAAATCATTAGTCAAATGAAGCTAAACCACCATAGAAAACTTGAAAGCACTGGATGGCTTCAAGAGGTATTTCCTTAATTTCTAGTGGGTAGCAGTGACCAGTAGAGTTCAACCAGGTCTGTTGTGAGATAGTAAATCACTGAAGACATTGTTGTATGTGTCGATTAAGTTCGTGGATTGGTTGAAGTAACAGATTAACACCGTTGGATACCGGGAAGTTCAGTGGTCTAGAGGTTAAGCGCTTGCGCACAAGACTGATAGGTCATGGGTTCGAATCTCACGAGGCGGGATAGTGGATGCTCACTGCTGAGGAGTAGGACAATAGGATGAAACGGCCGTTCATTGCTTCCAAGTTTTTCACGGTGGTCTAGTTTTAATTGGCTCATGATCTGAACTATTGAAATTATTAAAATATCCACCGAAACCCCTTCTGATATTAATATTATAATGTTTATTCAAGTTTGATATTATTCATTTGAATTATTGATGTTAAGTGTATACATTGTATTAGTTGGTAAAGAGATTTAACGAAAGAATGTACTATTCCTATTATAGAATACATTTGAAAATAGTTATATTATTTTAAAAAGATTTAGTCATATCATTCTGAGTACATTCTATCTTTGATTATGATGTACAAATGTAATAAAATATATCTGTTGGAGTGATTCAGTGAATTCTTCGCAAAAAAGCCAAACTGAGAAAACCTCTTATATGATTAGCATTCAATAGAAGTTTTGCAAGAAACATCGTCGTGGATGAGTACTGTAGTGGAGCCTCACACTAATTCAAAACAGTCTTCCAGTGATTCCAGGATTTCAATACCTGCTTAGCCCAAATCGATTGGTAACCTCAATAAATTTGACAGCATTTGAAAAACAATGTGGGAGAATTTAGTTGAACCAAATTAATATCCGTATTTCTCTAGAAGTGAGAGTAACTTACTCATAAGATAATAATCCATTCTTTCCACTGTCATCAAACTATAAACTGATATCCTGTGATATGACAAGTATTAAGGTATAGTGAAAAGTGATTCAAACTAGGTAAATTCTACTACGTCCCTGAAAACCCATAGTGACGAAAGTAGAGATTTTAATAGTTTCCACCTTATGACCTGATTTTACATAATGTTAGGGAGTCGTACATCATCAACATTAGCACCGGTTTATTTTAACATAGTTTCCACCATTGTGCAAACAAACATCTGAACAATTGTCACAGCCTAGTAAACAATGCTTGTTCATAAGTCATTAAAAGTCGGAATACCTGAGATCTAAGATTTCTGTGACAGGGGTAGTGATCAAAAATGTCTCAAGTACTCAGAAATTCAGACAAACGTTTACCGATGTAGACAACAAGAACTAAAAAGAGACAACATAAGTTATTCGAAAACCGTCAAACTTAATAACTGTACTAAACTTACTCTATTGAGCTAATGTTTGCTAAAACCGTCAATAGAAAAGTGTCACAGAAGCCTAATCGATCCGATCACCAGTTGACAGTGAATACTGAATACGAGTTGTAACCGTTATCCACAGTCGAATTCAATTGATATTTGTGTACAGATTATGTCGTCATAATTTATTTGAACGCCTTGTTTATCTCAGTCTTTCATCTCCTTCTCTATTCTTTTCGTAACGTAGACCACTTTGTCTTTTGTCGAACTTATCACAGAGCATCGATTACTCTTGCTTATTACATTCATCTTTACTTGGATAAGTTTCAAACTCTCACAGTTATTGTTGATCTATTTGAAATACACTGTTGGAAAATGGTGCTTTTCTAAACGGAAAACACTTCGTAAAGCTGGTGAATGGGCAGTTGTGACTGGTGCATCATCAGGTATTGGTGAAGCATATGCAGAAGAATTGGCCAAAGAGGGTCTCAATATCATGCTTATCAGTAATGATGAAGAACAACTGTCCTGCGTTGCCAATCGAATCGCAACTACATACAATGTTCAGACACGAATTGTGGTAGCAGATTTTACCAAAGTAATATTGATTCTCAATTTATCCGTTAATCATGTTATCTTGAAATCATTATCATTGAATCAAGTAATCAGTTTGACTTGTCACTTGGTAGTGTTTAGAAAGATTTACAGGAGGTGTGGATGACTAGACATTTTGTTCATGAAGTGATGAACAGTTAGTAGAGTTAATAGTGACGCTTGAGTCATGTGGTCATGCTAAAACCAGCATCCATGATAATATGTGTTTGAATGCAGAAATAGGACTGAAGACATTCTTTTCACGAAAAGTATTCACGTGAATCAAATATATTACTGTCATATCATAAACACCTCATTGATATTCCACAGTAGTTAAGTAGATCTCATGAACACCACAAATCGGAGGCGAGTAAATGTTTATCTGTGTGTGTATGTATGGTTCCACACTACCACACAATGTATGCAGTACCGTATTCATAATTACCTCACGAGTGATTGTGGGGTGCTTTATTTGCAACACCAAAGTTTTCCTGTTTTCTCTGGTCGATAAGGTGGAACGGTGGTTTGTCATCAAGGTTCCCGTTCGTTTTCGAGTAGTGTGACAGAAAGGGAAGGGTGATTGCAGTTGACATAGTGTGAGAGGAAAATAGACAGGCAGTTAACATGTCTGCAATGATGATAATACATGACAAATGTGTGAATGAGTATTTTGCAGTATAAGATAATTTTAGTCATCCTCATCAATCACATCAGTTGCCAGTGTCTCACTCCATCCTGTCACCTGATCAACTACTTCATTTACACAATCAATTGCATCAAGCTACACTGAATAATGCCAACATTCCAGCGTGACGAATCCACACGGACTGTATGAGCAAAGAGTATGTTGTGTGATTTGTGTGGCTGATTTGTTGAAATATATATCAGTTTGTTGTTAAGCGTCGATTAGTTCGAGACGACATTCAGATTTCAGTAATAATATAAATGAGATACATGTGAATATTTAGTCAAATAGTTCGATGTTGACGTGTCTGTAAATGAAATTGATCGAAACCACCTTTAATTTGTGTGATGTATTAGACTAATGACAGATTCACACTACACTAGTGTAGAAGATGGTTGAGAGTGTGAGTGAGTCAGTGGATTGCTGTTGTCTGTTGGTGATCATTGACCATGAGCAATATATTTTGAGATTTTTAAGTAAAGAAAATATTTTAGTAGAAACTTTTATAGAGATATTTAGTAATTTCATATAGTTGAAATCATTAGTCAATTGAAACTAGACCATCATTGAAAACGTTGAAGCACTGGACGGCCGTGGAATCGTGGATGCGCACTGCTGAGGAGTCCCACAATAAGAAGAAACGGCTGTTCAGTGCTCTCAGGTTTTCCATGGTGGTCTAGCTTCAATTCATTCATGATTTCAAATATATAATATAAAATATTTATTGATATAACTTGTGCCCATTTGGAGTTATTCATTCTGTGTGTATATGTGTCAGCAGAGACTGGCAGACTATCATTCAAATGTTGTTTCAGAAATAACTGTATACACAGTAATTGCAAATATCATTACACACATTGTAACATTCATTGGGAAACACAGAGATAGACAGTTGACATTTCACTGTCAATCCCATCACTAAATTTGTCACAACGTCCCCTCATTTCAATACCAAAACATCCACACACGATGCACCTAAATTAACAGAAACTCATTGGATTTCAGTTGGGAATATTGAAAACGGAAATACATAGACACTTATCATCAAAATAAAGCATACTAGTTGAACATACAACAGAATGTTCGGTTCTACACACTCAGTGAATATCACGTTAGCTATTTAGAAATAATGTAAAGAACTAATCTCAGATTCATCCAAAATTCGCGATCCAAACACATCAGCATATATTGACACAATCAGAAGAGGTTTTGTGGAGATTCTAGTAGTTTCATAGAGTTGAGATCATGAATCAGTCGAAGATAGACCATCAAAGAAAACCTGGAAGCACTGGACGCCTGTTTCGTCCTATTATGAGACTCCTCAGCAATGCGCATCCACGATATCGCACTCGCGAGCTTCGAACCAAAGACCTACCAGTCTTGCGCAAAAGCACTTAACCGATAAACTACTGAGCCGGCCTGAATCCAACAGCGGTAATGTCTAACTTCAACCAATCCACAAAATTGAGCAATCATTCACCAATGTCATCAGTGAGTTGATATCTTCCAACAAACCTGATTGAACACCACTAGTTACTGCTTCTCACGAGAGCTCCAGGAAATACCTTATGGAACCAGTCACTAGTCAGCACATGATCATTATCTTAACTCTATAAAATATATTGACATTGTTGAAACAGTTCCAATATTCCATCATTGAAACACATGAGAAACATCCGAATAATCAACTTCTAACAATTTCGTTTTCTCTTTTGTTTAGAATGATGTTTATGAAATAATCAAACCTGCTATTGAACAATTATCCACAATTGCTTGTTTAGTTAATAATGTTGGTATGATGTTACCTTTAGATTTATTTGTTGGTGATATTGGTTCACCAAATGAACAATCTATTAGAAATATCATTCATTGTAATATTTATCTACATAACATGACAGTATAATTCTATCAAAAATGTTAACACAAAAAGAACCTAATCCTGGTATCATTAATATTGCATCATATTCAGCTTTAAGAGTAACACCTTATTTAACTGTATATTCATCAACAAAATCAGCTATTATTCAATTTTCCAAATGTTTAGCTGCAGAAATTATCAAAAAATATTAACATACAAACACTTTTGTCATGTCCATTACCATCTATACACCACTGACAAAGAATGAGAAACCATCATTCCTTTATACCACCAGCTAAAGTTATATGCTAAATGTGCATTAGACATGTATGGTGTTGAACAACAATCAACAGGGTATATACAACATGAATTAAAAGCTTATTTATTTAATTTATTACCACCATTTCTATGGATATTCATAACTTATACTAGAGTGAAATCACGTAAGAAGAATCTATAATGAATAAGATAGATGGATAGATCTATCATATTCAACATACATTCAAAATGTGATTTCTTATAGTGAATATGAAAAACACACACAAAAAAGGAACGTTTCTTTTTTTTAAACCATTTTTTAAAAAAAAAATTAAAAAAACTGCTTAGTTACTATTTGTATTGATTATATTATCACTAGGTATATAATATATATGTACCCTGGAAAAACTTAGTACGACAAAGGATAGAGGGAGAGAGAGAGAGAGAGAGTCAGATCTATTTCTTCAAATGTTCTCACATGACTATGCGTATAAAGGAATTGATAGGAAAGTTTTATTGAAAAATTTAAAACAATTAGTCCCTTTTATAGAGTTCAGATCATCAGCCAATTGAAGCTAGACCACCATGGAAAACCTGGAAGCACTGGACAGCCGTTTCGTCCTATTATGGGACTCCTCAGCAGTGCGCGTCCACGAACCCACTCTCACGGGATTCGAACCAAGGACCTACCAGTTTCGAGCCGAAGCCCTTAACCTATGGACCACTGAACTGGAATCCAACGGTGTTAATTTCTAACTTCAACTGATTCACGAAATTGAGCAACCATTCACCAATGTCATCAGTGAGTTCCTATCTCACAATAGACCTGGTTGAACTCCACCGGTTACTGCTTCTCACTAGAACTCCAGGAAATACCTCAAGGAGTCAGTCACTAGTGAGCACCTGATTATTATCAGAAGGGGTTTTGTGGAGATTTTAGTATTTTATAGAGTTGAGATCATGAGTCCCTTTGATAAATTTCGATAATGCAATGAGAAAACGAAGTTTATCAGAATTATGTGATTGATATATTAGTGCAATACACTTCGAATCAATCTGATCACACACCTAATATACTTGTTAAGAACATTTTTTATATGAAAATTAAAACGTCAACTAGACAGGTTAAGGTAAGAAAATAAATAAAGTACACAAAAACAATGTGATGACTACTCTGGATAATAAATAAGCATTACCAGGGTAGGTTAAGGGTAAGAACAAATTGTTTTTGAACACATAAAGGGGGGGGGGTTTCAATTTCCGTATAGCCAAGGCTTCAATAAACCTTAGTATACGTCCTTGAAGACTTTTGTACAACGCATTGTTGTGCTGATTTGATGTCAACCTTATGACCAGTTTCAACTAAATGTTTCGCAATAGAGGAAAATGTTTGTCTATCCTGTGATCTTATTTGACTATTCGAATTCATTTGGTTCTGTAGCCATTTAGGTATGTGTTCCACCACCCTTATTTGCAAATCACAATTGCTCCTCCCTATGTACGTGTTCCCGCACATACATGTAAATTGGTATACACAATGGGATGTGACACAATCGCTTATATACTGTCTAGGCTTTTGGTGAAACATCGACCTTGTCTTTTCAATGATGACAAGTTGAGCTGCATAGAATGTTCTATTTATGGCTAATTCTAGTCTCCGTCTTAACATGAGACTATTAAAGTCACTTCTAAATGCTAATGTAATATAAACTCGCTTTTTGGCTGCCATAAGCGTAATAGGTCTAATCGTATTGCAACCCTTCCAGCGGTTTATGAACTTAAATGAATAACCGTTATTCATTGACGTATTAGTTAGAAGCTTCGTTTCTATTTCAATAGTATCACTAGTACAAATACGATTTATTCTATTGAATAAGCCCTTAATTAACCCACGTTTGTAATGAATTGGGCAGTGACTATGGAAATTAAGGTATTGCCCCGTCCATGTCGGCTTTCTATATATAGAACGTTGGATGGAACCATCTTCTCTTCTACTGATCAGTATATCTACAAAAGGAAGTTGGTTGTTCTTCTCTTCTTCGCACGTAAGAGAAATATGCTTCTGACTTGTATTGAGTTCTTTTAACAAGTGGTTCACGTCTTCACATTTATCCCCTATGATTATGATATCATCAATGTATCGTCTGTACAGACACATCTTTTGAATTGAGTTTCCAGCTAAATTTTCAACATACCCCATGAACACATCCGCCAGCAACGGTCCTAAAGGACTACCCATAGCTAAGCCATCAATTTGTCGAAAGTTCTCACCTTGAAATGTGTATTTTACATTGTCAGTGCATAATAATAATAAATCTTTAAGAGTTTCAACAGGAAATGGCAATGGAAGATTATTAAGTGAAATATAGTCACATAAAATATCAATAGTTTTTCTAAGGGGTACATTTGTAAATAAAGTATTCACATCAAAAGAACACATTGTCTTTGTTTTTATATTCATATCCTTTAAGTATTTAATTAAATCAAATGAATCAATCAAGGAATACTTACAAAATTGATGTCAGATAGGATTTTATACTTTTGTAAGCCATTTCGCTAGTTTGTGTGTAGGTGACCGACACATTGATAGAATTGGACGTAAAGGAATATTAAGCTTATGTATTTTTGGCAATCCATATAAATGAGGATACACCGAACCCATAGGTTTTAATAGTTTTATTCATTGTTTTTCCTTGTGATGAGAGTGTTGTTTATGAAATGAAGATGGGGTGGGAAGGTAAATATTAAGCGCTTTAACTGGGTTGGTGGATATGGAGGATTCACCCTGGTAAATTGAAAAACCTTGATTACAAATCACTGTTCATGGGTTCCAGAATTTTAATGTGAATAATGGTGTATGAATCTATTGTTGGTTACTAACTACCATGAGACTGTATCTCCTTATGTTGCTCCAATGCCTTGTAGACTAGACTATTAGGTGAAAGGTTCATGGATTGGCCTTCTAAGAAAATCACCTTCCTTGATTCGGGGAGCCGGGAAGTATCCCAGCCCTCACAGAAGTCAAATGACAAAGTATGGCGCATATGTATTTGGTGCCTCCTTGTACCAATGTTTATGTGTTTTAACTAAATATAAAAGTATATATATATCAGTCTAGGGTTGTGAAGATCGTTGATTTCGTGTTGTAACCATGATCCGATCATTGTTAAACAATCCTAAAAAGCGTTTAGCATTGGATTGCCAATTAGTCCTAATATGTCATTGGATTGGATATTAGCACCGTTGGACTCTGGTTTAGCTGTCTAGAGGTTAAGTGTTCGCGCGCGAGACCGAATGTCCTTGATATAACTTCCACGTGAGCAATCATGGATGCTCATTCTTGTTGATCCCATATTATAATTAAACAGACATCCATTGCTTCCAGGTTTTTAATGGTTGTCTAAAATTGATCCGTTAGTGATCTCAATAAAAAAATATATAGTTAGACATCAACACCGTTGGGTGCCGGTAAGCTCAGTGGTCTAGAGGTTGAGCGCTCGGGCGCGAAACTAATAGGTTCTGGGTTTGAATCTCGTGAGGCGGCATTTGAAGCGAAAGATACTGAGTTCGACTCCCAGAGTGAAAATCAACTCAGATGCAGGTATATCTAGCTGACGTGTCCCAAGTAGGACGAAACGCGCGTCAAACTGGATTCCACTGCTAGTCACCTTCCATCTTTGCTTATAATACTTGTTCATTAAGGGAACATCGAGGCAATACTCACAGTATACACATATGGCTAATAAGAGACTGACCAGTTGCAGTCCTAACACATCGATGGGAAGATCCAAACAAACAATACTAAATGAATTTAAAAAATCTAATAGTTTAGATAGTTTACCAACATGGCTCAGTCCACTTGTCAGTGACTTCATGGATTTGTGATTCGGTCTGGCCGCCCCTAGCTTTCATCCATACAATATCGCACATCGGGGCAGTCGGTGGTTGAGCAAACGTAACACGCGTCCCAGCCATCTCAACCGATAAATTTTCACTACTTCTTCAATCGATTCGCCATTCTTGCCTAGTATCCGTTTCCTAACAACTGCATTACTTACTCGGTGGTCCCAAGATATACGAGCAATGCTTCGAAGACACCTATGATTGAGTACTAGCAGCCTACGAATATCCTCTATTCTTATCGGCCATGTTTCACAGCCATAAAGTAGGACGGAACGAACTACCGCACAGTAAACCCGTCCTTTGGTTGCTAGATGGATATATCGCCTACGCTAGACGAGCCTTCTGTATCTGTGCTGAGACTTCGTGCTATATCAATGAATCATCATCAGTCATGTTCTGTTTCACATTACATCACAACATTTATAATCCCTAATTAAATAGTAATTTCGTGAACAAGTAGGTTTTCCGAAATAAAAGTAGAAGACGAACTCAGTTAAACATAATTAAACAGTAAATTATAAATACGCAATATAAATCAAATGGATGGTAAGTAAACAAATGATTCTTTATTTAAGAAAACAAAGGTATTTGTAATCTGGAATTATATCTACACGTACCGATGATACCACTTTATTACATGTAAAAACGATATGAAAGTATTGATAGTATGAAGGTAATGGGTTGAAATCATACTATACCATATTATTAGTTATGCTCATTGCTATTCCAGACTGTAGCTACTACCCTGACGTAGTTGTCGGCTTGCCTATCGTGATGACCCAACCGAGCTATATTGGATGGAACATATGTTACTGTAGGTTCTACCATGTCAGGCAGGTCGTTTGAAGAACGGTAAGACTAAAAGCAGTAACTCAAGATCTGAGGGAAAAGTCGTACTGCTGACTGTAGTGGGATGTGACAGCAGTAAGGTGTTTCCCTCGGACAACAAGCATCCTCAGCGATGCTGCCTTCTCACAATTTAAGGAAGGGGTTAAAAGGGTCGACCCTAAAAATGTTACGCCTCACCTTACCTCACGGATTTCCGTCTCCTAAGGTAAGGCTCTTTGAAGAACAGAGCTAACACGTCAAAAACCTCCAACAAAATGGTTGTGCGTGACTGCCCTGAAGAAGTTGTTCCTTGGGCTCTGCGATCACGCTTCCAGGTTACTAAGATCCCTCCTAATCAAACTTCCTTTTCAGGTCATTCAAGAAATACCCTTCCATGGTGTGGGCAGCTGGGAAGTGATATTAGCCCTCATACCCATACCAGCACACGAGACCAAGTTAGTCACATTCAAATCCCTCCTGACTGCTCATTGCTACTGGGAACGTCTATTCACTATAACAATTTTGTTACACATACACACTCACACACACACTATATTGCAATGCTCATGCTGTAGTGATAAGTCAGAATGAAATCTATATCTATTTGAAGAAATATTTCTGTTTACAACAATAACCTAAATGATTTGGTGATATTCCATGTATAAGTGAGGAAAGTTAATTAAAAATTTTATCTCTAAAATATGTTCAAAACTATGTCCAGATTAATTCAATAACAAGAATTTACAAGAATACTCATGGTCATCTGATTACAGTTATCTAAAATGTCGACTTATAATCACTACTACTACTACTACTACTACTACTACTACTTTGTATTATTTGTTTATATCTTCATACTGTTGTTTAGGACTGAAATTGATGAGTCTGTTTTAAGTAAGAAGCTTTTTAAGTAAGGATGGATAGTGAACATCAAGTGTGGAATGCAGGTACATCCAGCTGACGAGGTTTAAATAGGACGAAGTGTCGCGTGTCCTGTATTCCATTATCCATCTTTAATGTTGAAGTGATCTAGAAAATGTTTCTCAATGGACAAGAAAGGCTCAGTAAACATTAGGAAGCATTCTATCCAATCAGCGTTAACTAGCAGTTTTGCTAGAAACATCACGAAAGTAAAAAGTCACATGTAGAGCTTCTGATTGGCTGATTAATACACTGCTACTATGTTTAATAACATCCTGAAATTTTCAGGAAAACCGAAGGACTTCTAAAATACTATAAAAGCCCTATATTTTCTGTACATAAATGAACTATAGGAGTAAAGTGCTTCTCGCATATTTTTCACCTTTTCTCTCATATTCAAATCACTGTCTAGATTTAGATTGAGGGTTACGAGATTAGATTAGGATTCGAGTATAGCGTTCAATTACCAAGACATCATTTGATTAAAATGCTTATGACTTAAGACAATATCGAGGCAGTCAGGAAAGGATGCACATTTGTCATTCGGAAACTGATCGATTTCAGTCCTAAACAACAATATTAAGACACAAGTATACAACATCAAGTGAATTGATTGTCTCCCACGTTCACAGCCACATTTTGGCTTGATCCTGTACAAATATTATTTTCCATTTTATGGTGTGATGCGGTCTGTCTGTCTGGTATATAAATAGAGTACGCTTGCAATAAATGATTCGTATAGCAGAAGCTGTAATTGTTGTACTGAACTCCATTGGAAGGGCTAGGCGGACAAGGAACCAATAAGGATGCTAGATTACTCATACTAGTCGAACCTCATTGATTCGGCACAGTGTTAAGATTAGACAAGTTGTATTTCGATTGGTGGATAATTCACATGATAAAAAGCCGGGACTTAAAATCATAACGAATCGGATACGGGCTTCTTTCTTTTATAAAGTCATAACAAATTGACGACCGGGATGAGATATAATAATCAATAAACTGAATATAATTTATGGACAGTAAATCGTACAGCAACTCCGCCTGTAGCTCTTCTAAAGTTACTGCTGGTCCCAAGCCCAGTTAAAAGAGGGGGGTCGGGTATGAAGTTAGCGACCCCATTCCGTAGAAAAACTAACTCGCTAAAAAACGTTAACCAGAAAAAATAATTCAAATCATTTAAACTCTGCTCTGGGAGTTGAAGGAATAATTACGACGCCTCATGATGAAAGCCAAAATTTTTCAGAAGTCACGAGGCCGATACACCTTTTAACAACTAGAGCAACACTCTTTATAGGTACATGAAACGTCCGGACAATGTGGGAGACAGGGAAGACTATTCAAATAGCAATGGAAATGAGGAGATACAAACTAGCAGTACAGGGAATGAGCGAAACCCATTGGACACAAGCTGGACAACAAAGACTAGGTACGGGAGATATGCTACTGTATTCCGGTCACGAAGAGCGAAAAGCCCCATACACTCAGGGAGGACAAGTGACCAATAAGGACGCTAGGCTGTTCATACCAGTTGAAGGTCATTGATTTGGCATAGTGTTAAGATTAGACAAGTCGTATTTCGATTGGTAGATAATTCACGTGATAAAAAGCCGGACATAGAATCATAACAAATTGGCATACGATCCTTTCTTAATCCATAACAGTAAGTAGTAATACAAAAAAGGAATACGTTTCTGACTAATTAAACTAAATATACTGTCAAGTACATAAGTGTTTCAATATAAAGAACAAACAAAACTGGGGGGTATAAAACAATTACAGGTTAAAGTGAAATAAGATAGATGTTAGGAAGAAGAAGAAGATGATGACGATGGTGATGGACGACAGTATATCAAACAACAATAATAAGATCATCTGATGATTCAGGTTAAAGGTACTAAGGATTCTTCTGTTGTGCTATAACTTTTGATTTCATAAGTCTTACGCCAACTGATCTTGGTAAGAACTTGAAAAAGTATGCTTTTAATTCATGTGCAAAATAACCAGTAGTTTGTTGTTCAACACCATACATATCTAATGCACTTTTAGCATAGGCTTTGGCAGTTGGTATAAACAGTGTGGGTTTCATAAGATTGGTCAATTTGGTTGATACAGATAATGGAAGCATCGTTTGTATGATAAAATTCTTTTTATATTTTTCTGCAGCTAAACATTTTGAAAATTGAAGAATAGCTGCTTTCGTGGAAGAATACATTGTAGCATAAGGATACACTCTTAAACCTGCAAAAGATCCAATATTAATGATACCAGGATTAGGTTCTTTCTGTGTTAACATTTTCGGCAGAATGATGCTTGTCATTGTTACCGCAGAAAGAATATTACAATGGATGATATTTCTAATAGATTCTTCATTTGGTGAATTAACTTCTCCAGCAAACAACTCAAAAGGTAATCCCATGCCGACATTATTAACTAAACAAGCAATTGTAGATAATTGTTCAATAGCAGGTTTGATTATTTCATAAACATCATTCTAAACAGAAGAGAAAACGAAATTGTTAGAAGTTGATTATTCGAATGTTTCTCATGTGTTTCAATGATGGAATATTGGAACTGTTTCAACAATGTCAATATATTTTATAGAGTTAAGATAATGATCATGTGCTGACTAGTGACTGGTTCCATAAGGTATTTCCTGGAGCTCTCGTGAGAAGCAGTAACTAGTGGTGTTCAATCAGGTTTGTTGGAAGATATCAACTCACTGATGACATTGGTGAATGATTGCTCAATTTTGTGGATTGGTTGAAGTTAGACATTACCGCTGTTGGATTCAGGCCGGCTCAGTAGTTTATCGGTTAAGTGCTTTTGCGCAAGACTGGTAGGTCTTTGGTTCGAAGCTCGCGAGTGCGATATCGTGGATGCGCATTGCTGAGGAGTCTCATAATAGGACGAAACAGGCGTCCAGTGCTTCCAGGTTTTCTTTGATGGTCTATCTTCGACTGATTCATGATCTCAACTCTATGAAATTACTAAAATCTCCACAAAACCCCTTCTGATTGTGTCAATATATGTTAATGTGTTTGGATCGTGAATTGTGGATGAATCTGAGACAGGTTCTCTATTACATTTCTAAATACCTAACGTGATATTCACTGAGTGAGTGGAACCGAACATTCTGTTGTATGTCCAACTAGTATGCTTTATTTTCATGATAAGTATCTATGTATTTCCGTTTTCAATATTCCCAACTGAAATCCAATGAGTTTCTTTTAAATTAGGTGCACCTTGTGTGGGTGCCTTGATATTAGAATGAGGAGATGTTGTGACAAATTTAGTGATGGGATTGACAGTGAAATGTCAACTGTCTATCTCTGTGTTTCTCAATGAATGTTACAATGTGTGTAATGATATTTTCAATTACTTTGTATACAGTTATTTCCGAAACAACATTTGAATGATAGTCAACCAGTCTCCCCTGACACATATACACACAGAATGAATAACTCCATATGGGCACAAGTTATATCAATAAATATTTTATATTATATATTTGAAATCATGAATGAATTGAGGCTAGATCACCATGGAAAACCTGAGAGCACTGAACAGCCGTTTCTTCTTATTGTGGGACTCCTCAGCAGTGCGCATCCACGATTTCACGGTCGTCTAGTGCTTTCAGGTTTTCGATGGTGGTCTAGCTTCAATTGACGAATGATTTCAACTACATAAAATTGCAAAATATCTCCACAAAAGCTCCTACTAAAATATACTGTTTACTTGAAAATCTCAAAATATATTGCTCATGGTCAATGATCACCAACAGACAACAGCAATCCACTCACTCACTCATACTCTCAACTACCATCTACACTATTGGGAATGAATTTGTCATTAATCTCATACATCACACAAATTCAAGATGGTTTCAAACAATTCCATATAGAGACACGTCAACATCGAACTATTCGACTAAATATTCACATGCATCTCATCGATATTATCACTGGAATCTCAATGTCGTCTCGAACTACTCGACACTCAACAACAAACTGATATATATTTCAACACATCAGCCACACAAATCACACAACATAATCTATGCTCACATATCCAGTATGAATTCGTCACATTCGAATTTTGGTATTATTCAGTGTAGCTTGATGCAATTGATTGTGTAAATGAAGTAGTTGATCAGGTGACAGGATGGAGTGAGACACTGGCAACTGGTGTGATTGTTGAGGATGACTAAAATTATCTTATACTGCAAAATACTCATTCACATATTTGTCATGTATTATCATCATTGCAGACACGTTAACTGCCTGTCTATCTTCCTCTCACACTATGTCAACTGCAATCACCCTTCCCTTTCTGTCACACTACTCGAAAACGAACGGGAACCTTGATGACAAACCACCGTTCCACCTTATCGACCAGAGAAAACAGGAAAACTTTGGTGTTGCAAATAAAGCACCCCACAATCACTCGTGAGGTAATTATGAATACGGTACTGCATACATTGTGTGGTAGTGTGGAACCACACATACACACACAGATAAACATTTACTCGCCTCCAATTTGTGGTGTTCATGAGATCTACTAAACAACTGTGGAATATCAATGAGGTGTTTATTATATGACAGTAATATATTTGATTCACGTGAATACTTTTCGTGAAAAGAATGTCTTCAGTCCTATTCCTGCATTCAAACATATGCTATGACGGTTGGTAATTTTAGCATGACCACATAACTCAAGCGTCAGAATTAGCTCTCCTAACAGTTCATCAGTTCAAGAAGAAAACGTCTAGTCATGCACACATCCTGTCCATCTATGTAAACACTACCGAGTGATAAATCAAACCGATTACTTGTTTCAATGATAATGATTTCAAGATAACATGATTAACAGATTAATTGAGAATGAATATTACTTTGGTAAAATCTGCTACCACAATTCGTGTCTGAACATTGTATGTAGTTGCAATTCGATTGGCAACGCAGGACAGTTGTTCTTCATCATTACTGATAAGCATGATATTGAGACCCTCTTTGGCCAATTCTTCTGCATATGCTTCACCAATACCTGATGATGCACCAGTCACAACTGCCCATTCACCAGCTTTACGAAGTGTTTTCCGTTTAGAAAAACACCATTTTTTAACGGTGAACTTTAAACAGATCAATAACACTTTTGTAATTTCGTTATTTATCAAACCAACTGCGAGTAGTATTAACAGAATGCGCCAATGGTCTATGGGGAATCTTAAAATAGATGCGAGATTCTAGATTTCAAGAAGAAAGACAAACACCGTTTACATATATCAATGTGAAATTTCACTTACTATAGTAAATGTAACTTTACTGTCAACATGCATTGAAATGATGATGCCGAATGGCACTTTGACAGTAACCGTGATTAATCATCTTTAAACGTCCGATACTCTTCTGTTTATTGTTACGATTATGAGCCGACAAATATGATGCTTTTATCAGCTATAGTCGAACATGGCAATTAAATTTTATTCGCATATTGTTCAGAATTTTTCCCTGTCTAATCCATCAGCAGAAGTCTATTTTAGACTATGCATAGCTAGACGCAATCGAATGACTGACCCTCTCTTCGATTTTATAATCAAGGTGTTTTGACTTTCAATAGCTTTAGATCACATGCACTTTTCGGTTACTTATGATAAAAATCCATTAGTCAGCTATCAATCTGCTACATAGTTCTAAACTGAATACTATTGATAACGTATACGATATCGTTCATAAACCATCCTGTGAATAAATCAACTAACCAATGATAATCTTACAAGTATAAAATCCTCTTATGTCCTCAAATCACCCTTGATCTAGACACGAATACATGTCAAGGAGTGGATGATGATTGAAAAGTTGTATAGGCTTATCAGTAACTCAACACTGATGAAATGGCGTGGATTAGTATAAGTCCGTTTTACTGAAAACTACCTCCTCATAAACTGTGAAATTCATTAGATGCTTGAAAGAGTCATTCCTCTTAGATGAGTGATTAAACAGTGTCCGTTTAATTCCTCTTCCATTTGAAATCATCAGAATCTCCGAAAATTTCATTCACATTGCAATAGATTACTCAAACACAGTGAAACATATACTTGATAGTTTTTATTGACCCGACTACATTACGAATGTGAGCTTTACTATGAGCAATCAAATCGTAATTTTTACTTGATTTCATCATGTGTGTGTTGTTTGTGAAAGTAGTGTTTAGAATCCCTGACTAGTGTCATGTGACATACTTCATCATGATAACCGCGTATTCTTGTGAATGCCAAACTGTTGCTGGTCATTTAATGTCATCCTACTATGGAATGTATTAGTAGCAATGGACCTGTGGAATGGTATACAGGAATTACTGTATACTACAATGTAAATGAAAATCATTTAGTATTGTTTGTTTGAATCTTCCAATCGATGTGTTAGGACTGCAACTGGTCAGTCTCTAATTGACATATAGCCTTAATTCACATGCTTATGAATTAACGCTACATCGAGGCAATACGCACAGTATGCACATATGCCAATAACAGACTGATCAATTGCAGTCCTAACATGTCGATGGGAAGATTCAAACAAACAATACTAAGTGAATTTAAACTTCACCCTATCGCACAAGTAAGTGGCTATCAGGAGTCACTGGCCGAGTGGATAAGGCGATGGCATTTATTATTATTATTATTGGCTTTATTCAATATGACATATTATATATTATATTATTATATATTATATTATATATTATATATTTGAAGCGAAAGGTACTGGGTTCTAATCCAAGAGTGAACATCAACTCCGAGATGCAGGTACATCCTATTGACGAGTCCCAAATAGGACGAAACGCGCGTCAAACTGAATTCCACTGCTACCCACTATCCCTGAATGATAATCAGTTATTTTGTCAAATATTTTAACCAGCTGTTAGATATTCAGTTATTATTAACATATTGAGGTTTCATAAATGTATCTCATTACACTTACCAGTTGACTTTGTATAGTTTGATTAATATACGACTGATTTGAATTATTCTAATGAAAGGGAATATAAAGAGATAGAAAGGCAAAATTACATCCTTTGATTCATTGAAGTTTCCAGTGAACAGTATCTTCCTACCTAATTCAATATGATGATGATTATTCAGTGTGGTATTTGTTTTTGGTTTCTATTGTGATATTTTATTCGTTATGACATTGATTTGTTTGGCATGAGTGGCATGTTTATTCAAGAAACGATATTCATGTATTGGAAATCGCTTGAGACTATGCTCAGTATGACATGCATCATGTGGTTGATTATTACTCTAGGTATATTCAATGTATGCCATTTCATCCTAATTAATAATTGAAATATGTATACAAGCAATATGCGCAAATGAGTGTACTTTCGACTAGGATCGTTGCAGTCGACTTCGTCCTGTTTTGGAGCTATTGGATCTTTTTTCGTATCAATCTTGATGTTTTTACTTCGCATCGTAGGAATTGCAGTGATTCCTGATGTTTCTTAAAGTAAAGCTTAACAACGACATTGATATGATAGAACAGTTCAGTATTATTTATTTGGTTACACTAAGAATGTTATCTACTACTTGAATGGAATAGATTTGCCACATTCTGTATTTTATTGCAATAGTAAGGTAAGTCATAAATTTGTTGCTACATTCAATCTGGAGATGTTCGATCAACTAACCAACTTTGATCAAAATGTGATCCTAAATAACATCAATGGGATTAAAAATATACCCGGGTGGAGACATTCGAATGTATTGCATCCCAACATTACAGACTATTTCACTTAATTCTGATAGCTATACAATGAACAATTAATTTGCAAATTAACAATCAATGGTTTCAATCTTGACTGTTCCTCCTGTAAATATTAAGTCTATCGTCTATGATTTCATTGTTCATACGTTTTCATACCGATTGTGCTTCATTTCTGTTCGTTCCTTATCGATCTTCTACCAAAATACATTCTATATCTGATCATTACTATATACTACTTATATGGATATAAGTAGACTACACTACAGTAGTAATGATTATTATAATAATAATCATAACGATTAACTCATTATACAAGGAAGACACATTCAAAACTTATTTAAGTAGTATCAAACGGTTATGTTAATTTCAGTGATGAATAGATAACGACATACCATTTCTTTCTGATTAGTGTTTCGTGCTTATCCAAAGCTTCCTCAGTTAAATAATCAACAAAGTCACCATTTATATACTCAGTTTTAATGAGAATTTGAAAGACAGAAAATACTCATAAATACCATAGCATAACGTTAAGCATTTCTATTGGCAGCCAATTAAATTATAGAATGAATTTTGTAAACAATAAATCAAACGATTCAGATTAACACCGCCTATTCATTGTTCTATGAACTAAGTAATGTTCTTCAATCTAGATAATTTAGTTGTACAGATCTCATTGTCATCGTCATCCGAACTCTCAGTACATTGTCTAGAATAATAATGAAAGGTATTTGATAAATACCTCTACCTCAGAGAACAAAATAACACCCATAGAAACTAAAGGGAGCTGTGAATCTCTATCATTGTAATAGGCATGTAGGAGTGAAGTTCGTTACGAGCGTAACTCTTCAGGATATCTGTCATTGTAGGTTGACAATATTAGAAGAAAAAAAACTATCGAAAGCTAAGGAGTGATTGACATGTAGTGACCGGTTTGTCTCGATAAGAACACGATTGGAATAATAGAAACAATTATTATTACTATAACCAATTGTACCAACGATTGTTTTACTGTACTTGTTTAACTGTATCAAACTCATTTCTTGTTCCGCTATCTGCCTTGTTTGTTTCGAAATTTCTTACGCTCTGCTCATATTGCTTGTAATCGTTGGCACGTCTCGGTACTCTTTTGACACCACGAGATCGCCAATAAATACACTTTATCTGGACTAATTAACGTTTTCTGGTTTGCGAGCTATCGAATGGACCGAGTAGTTTCTGGGTGCGTAATCAAATTGTAGTGGTGATCATAGTCAAACTCGACTCGACACCATCAACAGACTCTTATATTGTCTTAAGTGATAAAGTGAGACGTTCAGAAGCTTTTAAATGAAAATAATCTATATGTACAAAATATATATAAGAAATGATTTCATATAAGGATATGAATCAGTGACAAAGAATTGGTTTTTAGAAAGAAAGGTATAAAGTAATTCTAATCTCATAGTTTAAGGAAGACAAAGATTTCATACACTTACGCCATTGTGATCGACTCTGAGTCACGTCAACCAGGGTCTCCAAATACTGGTTAGTTGCGCGAACCCTTAATCAAGTAGTCTGTATCTACCAACATGGCTCAGATCAGAAGTTGGTGACTTTGTGAACCGATGCCACATTTTAGTTTGGATGCTAATGACTTTCCTCGATCCTTCTACAATATTAGTCAGCATTTTGCCCAGTGGTAATTGGTAGTTTTTTATTCGTAATAAGTGGCCCAACCATCTCAGTCGATGTAGATTTACAACCTAATCAACTGATTTTCTATCATTCCCTAATAACCTGCGTCTAACCTCTCCATTACTTACCTGGTGATCTCAGAGGATACGAGCAATATTTCTAAGACATCTATGATCAAATAATAGTGACTTACGAGTATTCTCCTTACCCAATAGCCACATTTTGCAGCCGTAAAACAGAACGAACTGATGCTCAGTATACTCGTCCTTTAATTAATAGACAGACATATCGCCTTCGACATAGGTGATGTAAGTTGGCAAAAGCAAAACGAGCTTTTCGGATCCGTGTAGAGATTTCGTCAGAAATCAACTCTTGGGTAGGATAAGATTTCCAAAATTACTTGAAGTTGTAGACGTGTTCGATTACTTTACCTCCTATCCTTGGTTCAGGTTTTGATGTAGACCAGTTCTGAAGCAACGCTTTCACTTTCAGACTATGTCATCTACGTATTTTAAGTCACTTAGTAGACGTCCTGGTAGAAGATTGATTTTCTAAAGTCTGGTAGACGAAAACGTTATTTCTATGAAGAAATTAAACAAAAATATAGATAGTGGACAGCCTTGCCGGACACCACTACAGTGCCATAAGCTCTCACTCGACTGGTAGTATTCGAGTAAAGAGCAGTCATAATGAATATCTACTTCTGTGGCACACCTTTCAATGACAAACTGTTATAAACAGAGTGGATGCTTGTTATAACGCTGGCGGTTTTTGATTATAACAGCCCTTTCCCTTTTTACACGTATGTGGGACGTTAATTTACCTTAGACGAATATCTACAATAGATTCCCACCCAGTGTCTATTCTACAGGACTTCAACACAACTCAGATCAAGAACACGAGATTAGCCTGACTATAACATCAATATATTTCCACACCAAAATCCGACACAAGGAACAGTCAATCAATAACTATCAATACATAATAAGGATAGGGGAATATACATAACACATAACACCTGTCATCCTATCTAATGTCTGACTCATCAAGACAACCAATCACTGTCATTCTCTCCCATACATCACAAACAGTACCACACAAAACCTCTCGGTCTACAGAGTCAAATGCTGTTTTTTAGTCAAGAAAGGTCATTATTATCGGATGTTGATAAGCATATATTTGTACTAAAATCCGACAAATGGTGAATATGTGGTCGATGCGATGATGGTCAGGTCTGGAGTCAGCCTGATTTTCTCGTGTTTGCTGTCCACGAGCCTTTGTTAGGTGTTCGATAATTATTGAGGCTAATATTTTAGATTATATATCAGTTGAACTAATCCCTCTGTGGTTATCACAGGATGATTTTGATCCTTTCTTATGTATTTGGACTATCAGAGATTGCGAACAGTCACACGAGATTTCGTCCAGTTTCCATATTTTAGTTAAAATATCAGTCAACCTAATCGCTGAAACTGAACGACAATTCTCAAAGACCTCTGGAGTTTATTCATTTGGACCAGTTGTTCTTTCTCGTTTCAGATTAGTTGACTTTCTGAACTTCAATTAGAGTTGAGGGTCAATCTCAATGTTCCATTCAGCCTGTTTGGAAATGTTGAATGTAGACTGGTTGATGACCGGTTGAATCGCTTCTTAAAGTGTCCCGCTTATATTTGTAAACTTACAGCAGATAGGTTTGTCGTCTTTTCAGCGATTGTCTCACACTTGACTTTTTAATTCTGGTTTCTTTTACTAGTCTGAAAATCTTTCTAGTTCTATCTACAGTCACTGCCTTTTCCATCACTTTTGATTTCATTATCAACTACTGCTGACGATCGTTCCTAGGTTTGATTCGTTCAATCTCTTCATCATGTTCGGAGAGTGATGGAATTAGTTTTCGATAGTCTATGCAACATATAGTACAATGATGATTTTTAAACGAACAAAACCATTCGAATTACTCATCATTTCACAACCAGTATTGGGATAATAGCCCACCGTCGTCATTAGGATAACTTTATAGGCTAGAACCTCGTAAGTCCTTTTTCTCGACTGCGTTGACGTGGTGAAACCTACCATCATTCTCTACCGTCAAGGTATCTTGTTTCAAACTCACTAATGTTCGGCATTCGGTAGATTTTTTCTGTAGGCCGATGAGGGGACAATGTTCAAGTTTGTTAGGAATTCTCGTTCGGATATCAGCATCCTCGGACAGTTGTGGGCCACGGACAAATACAAAACATTTAAACCAGTCTTCAATCATGGAAGACAACTTGAATCTCTCACACTCTCGGTTCACTATTCCCTCATGTTCCATATAGTATCTGGTTCTTTCATTTTCTTCAAGCATTGGTAATGAATGTTAAAAAGAGCTGACTGTTCTCCAAATAACTGAGACAAGGTTTTAATTGTTTCATCAAAACTAAAGTCACATGTGTTCCTTGGAATAATGAAGTTTCTGTAGAGTTCATGTTCCGTCGTTCCAGGTTTTCTTAGAAGTATTTTGACGTCACCCAGTGTGAATAGATCAATATGGAACAGTTCTTCATATTTGTTGAACCATGATGAGTCAAAAGTAACATTGCTATAAATTCATGTATGTAATTATTGACTCAATCGGTATGTGTTACTTGTAATTCACCGGAAGTGGGGTTTCTCTGAAAAAGACGCATTCTCTGAATGAGGGCTTCCATGATTCTTAATTAAGACTGTTGAAACAACTTCTCTTGACGATCTGTATAGGCTTCTTGTTGTTCAAAAGAAGATTGTAGCTTTCTCTATCGCTGCTGACAAATATTGTGACTTAAATGTTGAATTGTTTTCCTGAGTCTCCCTTACAGCAACAAAACGATTAGGAACTTTTAACTGCAGCGTGTGATGACGAAGTTATCGAAAGAGTTTCCACTACAGTATTCCTTGTCTTTTCAAACAGTATGCTGGGATTTCTGACAGGTTCATTCTGTGTAAAAGTAAGTAAGTTCACAGTAAAGTCTTTGAAATTGGTGAATTGAATCTGTTCTAACTAGAAATGAAACTGGCATGGCTTTACACAAATGAGAAGGGGACTACTGTCTAAGGGTGACATCACACATAGACGACAAGTTCAGTACCTCATATCAACGTTATTTTTGACTTCAATAATTAGATTTATCACTTATTATTATTGTTCTTAAGTTCACTGAAGAGCTTAACGAAATTATACTTATACAGATTCATGTGAAGGTGAGATGATATACCCTACACTGACATGTTTCTTCTCATTGCTTGTTATCTGATTTCATTCAACTGTGAAGATCATTATTTACTTACTTACTTACTTACTTACTTACTTACTTACTTGCTTACTTACTTACTTACTTACTTACTTACTTACTTACTTACTTACTTACTTACTTACTTACGCCTGTTACCCCTCGTTGAGGAGCATAAGCCGCTCACCAGCATTCTCCATCCATCTCTGTCCTGAGCCTTCCTTTCCAGTTCTTTCCAGTTGTTATTCATCCTTTTCATATCTGATTCTATTTTCCGGCGTAATGTGTTCTGTGGCCTTTCTCTTTTCCACTTCCCTTCAGGATTCCAAGTTAGGGATTGCCTTGTAATGCACATTGGTGATTTCCTTAATGTATGTCCTATGCACTTCCAACGTCCTTTCCTGATTTCCTCTTCAGCTGGAAGCTGGTTTGTCCTCTCCCATAAAACGCTGTTGCTGATAGTATCCGGCCAATGGATGTTAAGTATTTTGCGTAGACAACGGTTTATAAATACTTGTGCCTTCTTGACGATGGATGTAGTAGTTCTTCATATTTCAGCTCCGTACAGTAGGACTGTCTTGACGTTCGTATTGAAGATTCTCATTACATTTATTTGAATAAATCAATCGAAACAATAACAAGAAATTCGAACAACTACATGTAACCTGTTTATTTATCTACCAATAATACACATACACACACACTACAAACTCAAATTTCAACTCCACTCCATCACACTACGAATTCCACGTTCTACAAACCCAACAACACACACACACAAACTAACGTGGCGATGATTCATACAGAATAACTTTGATCAAAATGGCATGACATTGACAGAATCAAGCTTATTGTGATTTTGATTAATCTAAGTATTCTACCTAGTCCGTCCGTACCATTCAGACTTGTTTTAAATAATTCTGGTCATTTAGAACATAGCTTTGTTGGACCGGAACATATCAATTTTGATGAACAGTTTTTATTTTAACAGTATAGGGTTCAGGAGACTCTTGACATCTAATTACTACGTCTCTGGGTTCGAATCCTACATGGGACACGGTGAATGCGTACTGTTGTGGAGTCCCATAATAGGACGAAATGGCCGTCCAGTGCTTGAATATCGTTCGGTTTATGATCGCGATTCAAAACGTTTACTTTGTATAAAAACCACACATGCTTATTATGTTCTCTTAAGACTATTATGATTGATTGCTTTTATTTCATATTCCTTATTTTAGTCATTTTGACACCCAAATTTTACATCTGTACTTTATTTGAGATCACAATGTATTTGGCAACTAGAACATGTAGTTGATCCGATTTGGAGCATAACATTGTTGAATTGGAATGTGTCACTCTTGATGAACAGTTTTCGTTTTGCTAAAGCACAACATGTACTTCTTACGTTCACTTAAAACCGTATCTTCTATTGGGATATATGCATTCTATGTGAGTTGCCTGGATATTGCCTTAAGTCACAAGGATGAGGAACAGAGATAGATTGAGAACAGTAACCCTCTGCCTGCCAATATACTCACTTCTATAGCTTTACACCTATCCAATATAAAAGAAATTTGGTTACATGCCTCACTAGTAGAGCAAAAAAGATCTGTTCTGTTGATACTTTAAGTGAGGAACTAGAATTTATCTATAACTCACTGACGGAGATTGGCTACCCTGCTACGTTCATTAAAAAGTACATGTATGATACAAGGAAGAAGTCAGAGATTTCAACTGTTCGAATGAAACCTTTATAAATGAAACTATAATTCAACGGGGATGTAGCTAATGATATTCAGAAAGATAGATTAACGAAAGTAATTAGTAGAACATTCTACGTAACCTATATTGAATTAACTTTCTTGAGTTGAACAATGATATCTACTCAAATGAAAGATACTTGAGTTACTTCAGTTAGCCTCCTCTATATACATTTATAAATTCAACTGCTACTGTGGAGATAACTAATATTGGGTGTACTACTAGGCAACTTAACCAAACAAATAAGTGAACATCTAACAGTATGATTTGGGAAAGGATCAAATAAAAATATTACACATAATCATTACATCTATTTGAATTCTATTAAACCAAATAGATTTCTCCTTTGTAAAAAAAAAAAATTAAAAAAAAATAAAAAAAAAATAATTTAAAAAAAAAACATAATTACCATGGAAATACCTGAAAGTTTGATTAGAGAATACCTGTCTATTGACCTCTAATAGATTGTCGAGATCTAGCAAATGAGTAAACATTTTGTTATCATTTATGATCATATTCTTATCTATTTAGACATAATAATTAAAGGGGTAATATATAATGGTATGAACAAAATGATTATCACTTTCGAATTATACATAGTTATGTATAGATATGACCGACAAACGTCGATATATACAATAGAAAGATGAAAGAATCTTTTAGTTTATTAATGTTTACAAATTTCAGTCAAAACAAAAATACTTTCGACTGTCGATTCTTCAGCTATAAATAAACATATTAAATCATATTTATGGGTCATTGTCTGATTGTTTGATATTTAGTAAGAGTGTGAATAGGATTGTCAATGAGGGCTGTGATACTGTTTAGGTGCTGAAACCGAAGCAGGTGGTTCTCTTAGGGAGCCATACCCCGAGTATTTGACTTAAAGGTCTAATCCAAAAAGCAGTGAAGCATCATAAGAAGATGCAATCTCATGGTAGCCAGTGAATAACAATTGGTTCATACGTCATTTGTTCCCTTAGGATATTGGAGTCAGCCCATATGCACCATTGGTTTGAAATCAGGGTTTTTCAACTCTCCTAGGTGAACTTTCCATGTCGACTAACCCGGTTAAAGCTCCGGATATACTCTCAATTTCGCAAACAACACCCATGATGCGAGAAAACAGTGAGTAGGACTTCCCTGGCATAGGCTATATACGCGTGGCCATATGAGAGCATTTGGAGAGGGAGAGCAGACTCTCCTCATTCTCGGCTATACCAGGGCATTTGGGGGCTATCAGTGATTGAACCCAAGGTATTGACGATTTAAGGCTAAAATGTTCACTCTACATATTCAGAAAATGCATAGTACTAATTTACAACTAATTAACTAAGTAGTATCGTGCTCTCTGTGAAAACTGAAGTCGATGCGTTATATTCTATATGGTAGATCATATGATAGATCATAAGATTGTAGTAAACGTCTACCTAACACCCCTTGTCTTCAAATAAATAAATAAATAAATAAGTTAGGAATAATAAAAAGTTGTTACATGAGGCATGCTAGTTTACAGGCAAGATCAAATTGTTACAGAAGTTACAACTGTAACTGTGACAAATTATTCAGCCGGGTTGATATTTTATAAGACATGAGAGTAGATGGTTTTAGTCAGCAACGTATTGTTTATATCGCAATAGGCGCGCTTTATGAAGTTTTGCGTTGTGACATGAAACTTACGGTCGAGAATAGATCTATGTGAAGTTGAGAGCTTCTAGAAACCTCGACTTTATATCCCTCTGGAATATCTGAGGTTTTAATAATGATGCAGGACGAAGTCATCCATACCATATCGGATTTAGGTGGCGTATCTCAAGGGGGCTGAAGAAGGATGTAAGAAAAAGAAAGGACGAGAAGCAGAGCAGACAATGTTCACAAGATAATAATCAAGGTATAACTACTTAGTCTATTCCTCTGTAGGTATTAAGCAAGAGCATTCTAATATGTTAAAAAAAAATAAGTGTAAACAAGGTATGAGGGGATAAGGAACTACATAAATGAGAGTAGTTCAGAAAGAAGCAGAAAGTATGGGATTATGTTTAGTTATAAAATATAGTTCTGAAAACAATATTCTGATACACAAATGGCTGTCTCCCTTCTTTGTCAAAGCTGTTTGAGATTAGCATGCGGTATGTTGAACGTCAACTGCCAAATCATCCGCCTAAAAAAAGTCGGATAGATTGACTTGTCCTCTCCTGTTCAACTTTAGCTGTTGAAACGATGCTAAACAATTTATTGATTCGAGCAAAAATATTGGCTCATTAATTCCATACAAGAGCATAAAAGTCACTCCTGATCTGACGCCCTGTCAACGTCGTGTAAGAAGACATGAAGCGATAGAATAGTATGATAGTATCATAGTAAATCACCAGCTAAATACAATTTGCGACACAGTGAATAATATAGAGCTCATAAATAACAAGCTTGATGTCATATCACAAACGACAGGTCCATCCATAGATCTAGATGAGTCTGCAGATCAAAAGTCTTTGGATAGGATACGGATTACAACTGTCATCAAAAAGCATAACGACATCTCTGATCCCGGTTGTCCGCTCAGTAAAGTACTAAAGTGTGAGTCGTGTGACGTCACACACCCACCTAAACATATTCACTTGAAAATTAGTCCCCCGTAAAGATACTCTACAAGAGGACTCGAATGAACCTAAATTCATCTCACACAGGCAACGAAACTCTTTAGCTGTGACAAAAACGTTTGGGGAGACAAAATCCACGATACCGAATAGGGAAACGCGTAAGATTGAGACTTTTTTCTAAGGGATCAATGTGAACTGTTTTAAAGCCATCGAATTAGATTACCTTACTGTTCGGCTGTGTTTACTGTCAACCTAACGCATCAATAGATGATTTTTCTTTACTGCAAAGAATACCGACATACTAACCAATATATTTTATCACAACATCAGACGTATCATCAACAAAGCTGCACCCTTAAAATACTAAAGACCTAAGTTGTCTTTAGATCTGTATAATAATAATAGGAATAATAATAATATATTCTGTAAATAATATTTACAGAATTCACACCAGTCTACAGGCATGATCAGTTTGATATTAACCGGTCGGTACACGAAGACGTCTTCAAAGACATTGTAATCGACTCCACAACTATAATGACATTTCCTCTTTAGTTACGATGGCAGAAATACTTGTCTGAACAGAGGCAATAAGTACACAGAAAACAGTCAAACTGGAAAAACGTTCATGCTATTTGAACAGTATTCAAGGGAAGATCGTACATATATTTTGTAAAGTGTAAGCTTGGCAAATGTTGTGAAGAGAATTTTCGTTATGAAACCAGTTAACCGTCTAGCTTTAAAAACAATGAAAGAGGCATGTTCTTCAAAGTTTAGGCTTCCTGTGTAATTAATTCCTTAATCATGTACTGATTTAAGTGTCTGAACTTTACTTTTATTTAAGTGAAGTTATAGTTCATGAGGTTGCTTTCCAAAATACATAATCTGGCACTTGTTGGGGTTAAATGGTAATTACTATTTTTCACTCCAGATAGTTAAGTTACTGAGAACATCTTGAATCAGGGGTACACTTTCACTTGGAGCCTCAGGCTTATAGCTGTATACTATTTTGAGATCATCAGCATATAAGTATGGCTTCCCAGGTTTTATAATGTTACATATATCGTTTATATACATAAGAAACAAAAGTCGACTTAATACACTTCCCTGGATGACTTCACTAGTTATTGATCTAGGTAATGAGAGACAGTCATTGTACTTTACCATTTGTTTACGTTCCGTTAAGAATGAGACAAACCATGAATAGAGTGCGTTGTTGATTCCAAAAGACTTTAGTTTGACTAGAAGCCTTTTATGTGGAACCTTGTTAAAAGGTTTCTTCAAGTCCTTAGATTTTCAATCTGTCGAACTGCCTTGCATAACCTCGATTCTTCTAGAATTGATTGGTTATTACTTGCCATGCATATTGTTTACGTGACTATAATGAGAATTCCGATTCATCGTTAATTTTGATGCTAATAAAGTGATAATTCAATTCAATTTAGTAATCTTCTGTGTTCGTTGGCTGTTGGTCGAATACCCGAAACTCAGGTTTTATATCGTTTGATACTATACTGTAAGATGTGACATCAGTTGTGAAGAAACTTATACTCGTCATATGATCCGAACTCAGATTACTAAGCCTTGCAGCATCAGCTATAACTAATATGTCACTCGAAACACAACTGACCTTCAACGAAACGGATAGATACTTATTCATTGATCATTGCTTGTTGTTGGTCCTACGTTTGTCTGGCACCAAAAGGCTTTTAGCTATCTGTCAATCAAGTATCATCTGCACATCTATCTAATTTACTCAATTCATTAGGTTGAGTGAATCATATAAATCCTAAGTGTCGATTTCGCTTAATTATTTGGCACGCCATATTTAGTTGAATGAGAAGCAATCATTATTCGGTTTTATCATTAGCGAAGTAACGTTTCATCAATAAGGAAGAGTCACGTATTGAATTCATTAGTGGATTCGTTGCACGAGAGATCAATGAGTTTAAAAACGTAGATATTGAGATTATTCAATGCAAATAGATGAGTAAATATCGCTCTGAATATTCAGTTTTCAGGGTTGAGCGTCGATATAAATACAATTGAGGACAAAATTATATCAAATTACATAGTTATTCCGTGAAAACCATCACTCTTGATTGATCACTGTGTGGGGATCAATGCCATGCGTGTCGAGTCCTTCTTAGTACTGATCGAATGCTATCGATCAAGTTGGTAACGTCTTTAACTGTGAAGCTGGTTGACGCGGGATCGAATCCGTCAGAGAGCAACATTAATCTCAACATTTCAGGTACACCTTGCTGACGAGTGCCAAGTAACAAGAAACCCGCGTCCAGGGTTTCCTGTTGATCACCTCCAACCGCTATCTTACTATTACTTTATTTTTGTGGATAAACATTCATGCTACTGATAATCATCTAGTAGTGTGATAGTTTAGCATAACAAATTGTAGTTTTCTCTCATACATAGAAATTCAGTAATCATGATGAATTTTTGTGCTTCTTCTCAAGACCATTCAAAGAACCGTTGTAGGGTATTAGTTGGCAAATTATGAAATTTGAAAGCCTCTCCATTTGCTTACAGTTCACCAATATTATTCAATCCCAACTGTTATCATAGGTGATTATGCAATGAATTGATTTTGTGTAAGATGAGTTTGCTATATAAAGCCTATGAAAACTTGATATTCTCCATAAAACCATTAACTGATAATTTATTGCTGTTTAGAGGAAATTGTACCGGCAGCTTCCAGCTGAAGATGAAATTAGGAAAAGATGTTGGAGGTGAATCGGATATAGATTAAGGAAATCACCAAACTGCATCATGAAGCATGCCCTAACTTAGAATCCTGAAGGGAAGCAAAAAAGAGGAAGTCCAAAGAATACATTACGTCGGGAAATAGAAGCAGATATAAAAAGGATGAATAACAACTGGAAGAAACTGGAAAGGATTGCCCAGAACAAGGTTGGATGGAGAATACTGGTGTTCGGCTTATGCTCCTCCACTAGGGGTAATTTTGAGTTCAGTGAACTTAGGAAATGTTTGTGCTCCACAAAGATTTCAACACTTTTCTTCTGATTCTGGTTATCTTTATGGTGATTCTTGAACAAAATAGTATTTCTGAGGTTTAAAATTTACTGAATGACAGGAAAACTGCTTATATGATTTTTCATATGAAAAAGAACACCTAGTATTCTAGCTTAATTCAACTAATTCACAAGTAAAGTGATATCTATGCCCATAATTAATATAATGTCAATAAAAATCTGTATCATATGAAATGTAGATGATGTATGTGGAATCTTCTTACTGAATGTATGTGTAAGTTGAAAGCGTGACTCAATTGAAGCTAGACCACCATGGAAAACCTAGGAACACTGGATGGCCGTCTCACCCTATTATGAGACTCCTCAGCAGTGCGCATCCACGAACCCGCTCTCGCGAGATTCATACTCAGGACCTACCAGTCTCGAGCCGAAGCCCTTAACCGATAGACCACTGAGCTGGATACGCACTGCTGAGGTGTCCCATAATAGGACGAAACGGCCGTCCAGTGTTTCCAGGTTTTCCATGGTGGTCTAGCTTCAACTGACTCACTCTTTCAACTATGAAAAATACTAAATCTCCACAAAACCTCTTCTGATAATTAGTGTGTGTAAGTATAGAACATACTATAAAATCCAAACTAATAAGATCCAATTAAGGTTTGAGGTGAAGAATAACTGTCGAGTAAAAGTGTAGTAACGTGCACTCCAATCGAAATCAGAACAAGGTGATTGGGGTAACAACAGTTCTAAACAAATATTACTACTCATTTATTCAACCAATAATTGTTTACACAATAATCAACCGAACACACCAAAAAATAAGTGTTATTTTATCCTTTTTGGTTAGATCAAATAGTCATTTTTTGCTTTATAACCCAAAGTGTTTCCAATTATAGGAAAGTGTATCAATTCACAACGAAAATGTACGATCTCAGTCAACTCAAGCAACACAATCAAAGAGTGAGCAATCAATATGGTTACTACTTGAAAGTTTACAGAACACCTCAATGTGAGTTGGTAAATGTTATTCAGATTTCATTTTATTTTATTACTGTTAGAAATGTTAACAATAGGTGATACTTGAAAACGGATAGATTGCTTTAAAATGAAGGTTCACATGAGGTGCAAAACAGTTATAATATCAACATTGTATGTGAATATTCGTATTATATTTCAAAATTACTTCACTGTTAATGCAAATATATGAACAACGTAGTAACTAACTGAATACATTAACTTGATAAAAAAGAACTAGTATTTGTTGAAACAACCCCGCAAGTAGCCTTTCCAGCGGTCACTGCTGGGTAAATGCCCGGATAAACGAGGAGGGTTGAGCATGAGGTTAGCGTCCTCATCCCGTAGAAAACTAACTCACTATAAAAACGCTAACCAGGTAAGATTATTCAAACCATTTAAACTCTGCCCTGGAAGTTGAAGAAAGATTTATGATGCTACATGATAAAAGCCGAGATTTTTCGGAAGTCATGAGGTCAATGCCTCTTCAAATTATTGAAACAGTGGTCACTGAAGTTATGTTTGTGTGTGAAAATTAACATCAAGATGACTGTAGATATAACCACTAGATGATTAGTAAACGGGATGAAATACGTTTCCTAACCCTTAATAATCAATATTATCGACCTGTGATGTCTACTCAAACGAAGGAAAAGTTACCTGAGTTGGCCTCCTCAATGTGCATTTATAAGTTCAGCTGCTTCTGTGGAGATAGCTATATCGAGCGTACTACTAGGCAACTTAACCAACGAATGAGTGAACATCTACCAGCATGGTTTGGGAAGGGCCAGATAAAAACAATACGCAATTCTATCTTGGCACATCTAATTGATAGTGGTCATAATGTAGGTAAATCGAAATCATTTCGAGTGATCTATCGTATATCTCCATCATTTCCCAACGGTGTTCGTTCCCGTCTCCTTCATATAGCAGAAGCCATAGGAACTTGTACATTCACCCCCCCCAATTTATTTGTACAGAAGAAACTTGTAACCTTCCTATCCCTTCCATGGCCGGACATAACATATATATTATCTGTAAAATGTCATAAATGTGTTGCTACAAACAATGTGGAAGTGTTTGATCAGTCAACAAACACTGAACGAATGAACTGCTATCAACTTTTATAGATTATAATTACTAAACAACCTTGCTTGGGATGCATACTGTGAACCAGTATATGTTGTACATTGTAGATCATGCCTGTAAAAATGGTGTGTACCTGCTATTGCAGAAATATATTATTATTATTATTATTATTATAACGGCACATGAAGTGACTACTGAATGTCGAAGGTTGGTGAACTCAAAACATGTTAATTGTACGGTTAAAAAACATGACGGGCCAC
Source organism: Schistosoma mansoni (assembly GCF_000237925.1). NCBI lineage: Eukaryota > Metazoa > Platyhelminthes > Trematoda > Strigeidida > Schistosomatidae > Schistosoma > Schistosoma mansoni. Next base: position 610,535 of record NW_017386008.1, on the reverse strand, counting down.
CACAGGTACAGGTAGTAAATGGCCAGAAAGATTCTTTTGTACGAAAGTAGGACAGCGCAAACCAAAGGCCTCCATCTGATTTTGCGGTTAACGATAATACAAGACGTTTAGCACATAAAAACTACCGCTTTGCTGAATATCGGAATGAAGGACATAAGGAATCCTGCTGTAAAAGAATGACGTATCGTTACCCACCACGACTACATTCCAGGAGACATAAACCTCGTGCATCAATCAAGAATGAATGATGGTAGCACACAAAAACAGAACACAGTCGACGAAAATATGTAACCATGGATGTTGATGGCCACCGTGCCTAGCTGCAGCTTAATACTGCTTCCGACATCACACACACAAGCCGATGAATATGGAAGCATATCGGAGAACCCCGGGTGCTCCCAACAGCTCAGTTAGTCCATTGTGTATCTGGAGGTAAATTAAATATTGTTGGAGAGGTTTGCTGTACAGTTACGAAAGGAAATGCAAAGACAAATACGACGTCATACCTCACAGAGAGTCCAGGACCAGAGTTGCTGGGTCTTGATCTAATAGGAACATCACAACTAGCAAAACACTCCGTTAAACAGATATGCAGTTGTATGCGAACTAACAAACCAACGGTAAAGAATCTGAGGAACGTTGTTTTGCAGATACATAGTCAAGCGTTCATGGAAGAACTGGGGGAATGCAAAATGGTAAAATCACTACTTATTCTTAAATCGGGAACCACTCCCAATTTTAGACCAAAACGTCCGGTAACTTATGCAGCACTGCCTATTGTTGAGAAAAAATTAGAGCGCCTGCAAAAAGGGGAATCATAAAACCAGTGAATATTTCCGATTGGCCAGCACCAGCCAGTGATTGGTAAAAAGCTTGATGGAAGTATCCTGCTACATGCAGATTATTGACTGAATTAAACGAACCATTTAAAGACCACCGGTACCCTTTGTCGTATCCAGAAGACTTATTTGGGGAACTGAGTGAATGGAAGTATATTGAAAAACTACATCTGTCAGAAGCATATCTACGGATTTCAGTAGCCGAAGGGTTCAAGCATTACCTGACAATAAACACGCATAAGCGTTTGTTCCGAAGTGACAGATTTCTTTTTACAGCCTAAACCATTCATTCAATCTTCCAACAACTTATGGACACTATTCTGCAAGATATTCTCGGTAACGCGGTCTATTTCGATGATATGCTAATCATGGATATGGTTCTCAAACGCATAACAGATTATGGTTTCAGATTACTTGATGAGAAATATGATTTCCACTTGGAGCAAGTTGGATATTTGGGATTCATACTGGACAAAAACGGAGTAAAACCTAATCCAGAAGGCGCCAAAGCTATCAAGACCATGTCTCTAACGACAGACAAATTAGGTTAACGTTCCCTTATGGGAATGGTTAGTCATTATGGATACTGAATGGATCAGGTAAACATAATGCCAACAAGCATTCCTAAAACTAAAACAGTTCCTATCAACAAACCTTCTGCTTACACGCTATGACCCACCTCTTTCAATTGTGGCCGCAGCAGACGCGTCAAATTACGGAATCAAAGCAGTGATTTCACATAACTACCCTGACGGATCTAAGAATGCAAACGCTAACTACAAGATAAAAGAAAATACAGTCATATAGAGAAAGAAGCCCTCTCCTTTATATGGGGAGGTCTTACAATATTTTCGTTAATGAGATTCATTGACGGTTGTCCATTCGTGCATTATGTTTGGCCACTGTATCGTTATCCTCAGATATCTTCACCAAGTTTTTAACGGTTCCATAACTGGCACCTGAGGATAAGTAAAATGAAGTCACTAGCCTGGAGCCACGCAAATTGACTGTCAGTGGACCATGATATGGAGCAAAAATGTCTGTATCGTTATTCCTGTCTGGAGGTCACAGAGCAGTTCACTAGACCAGGACCACAATTATGACTAAAAACGGATGCAGTTTGGTAAAGAATACATGGTGATGACGCCAGTCCGGTACCAGGTAGAAATTAATCGGTCGTGACAGATGCTTTCATGGAATGCCAGAAGTATATAACACACAGAACACGACGTTAGAAAGTACAATAAGAAAATTTTCAAGATTGTTTGCTTGTTTTGGGGTCCCATAAGTCTTGGTAACTGAAAACAGCACTCAGCTTATGTCATACGCTTTCAAACAATTTTATAGTAAAAATGGTACAACGCATTGACAATCACCTCCGTGTCATCCTCAGTCGAGCGGCCAAGCAGAAAGATTCGTGAACACGATAAAAAGAGCTCTGGTCAAAGAGGGAGGAGAGAGTATGTCAGAACATTTGATCAGCAAATCAAAAGGCAAAATTACATTATCTTACTCATTGAAATTTTTGGTTAACAATGCTCCTAACCAGATATTACATATTCAGTCATTACTAACATATTGAGGTTTCATAAATGTATTTCATTACACATACTAGTTGTCTTTGAGTAGTCTGATGAATATACGACTGATTTGAATCAACCTATTGAAAGTGATATAAAGTGATAGAAGGGCAAAATTACATCCTTTGATTCATTGAAGTTTCCAGTTTCCAGTACTTCTCTTCATAATTCAATATAGTGATGATAATTCAGTGTGATATTTGTCTTTGGTTTCCATTGTGATATTTTATTCGTTATGACATTGATTTGTTTGGATTAGTGGTATGTTTATTAAAGAAACGATATTCATGTATTGAAAATCGCTTGAAACTATGCTCAGTATGACATGCATCGTGTGGTTCGTTAGAAATCTAGGTATATTTCATGTATGTCATTTCATCCTAATTAATAATCAAAATGTCTATACAATCAATATATGTCAATGAGTGTATTTTCAACTAGGATCGTCGTCGTCGGAGCCAATAAATCTTCATTTGTATCAATTTTGATGTTCGTACTTCACGTCGTAGGAATTGCAGTGATTCCCGATTTTCCTCAAAGTAAAGCTTAACAACGACATTGATATGATAGAACAGTTCAGTATTATTTACTTTGTTACGATAAGAATGTTATTTACTATTTGAATCGAATAGATTTGTGTTATGTAGAAAATTATTTACAACATTCTGTCTTTTAATCCAATGGTAAGGTAAGTCATAAATTTGTTGCTACAGCCTGTAGTAGACATGGAGTCGCGATTGACTCTGATCACTACTATAGAAAGATCACGTGCCAGGTATTAGACCGACTCCTTCCGTGAGCCAAAAACCTGAAGGCCGTTGACGGTCGTAAGAATATATATAAGTTGACGATCTCGTGGTATCGAAATAATACCGAGATCGTGCCAAAGTTCACGAGTGGAACTACCGACAGTACACGAGTTCGTGCGAGGTCACAGACAACGGAAGAATTAGTATGTTTTTTGCACCTAAACAAAGAGGTACAGTAAAACAATCGCTGGTACAATTGATTATGATAGTAATTGTTCACAGCATACTAATCGCGCTCTTGTGACAAAACTAGGTCACCACAGAAGTCTCTCTCCAGAAAGCGTTCACACATTCGATGCGCAGAGGTTTCGTTCGTGCAACTGATCAGCAAACTTGTGATTGTAGGACGAAAGGGTTAACAAACAAAAAGCGACCGTTGATCCTCGAGTCCTCGGAGGTCTTTTACGTGGGACGGTACTTAGAGTAGCATGCTAGAGTTAGCGTACCACACCAGAGCGTTTTGTAACAAGAATCTGAGGATCGCATTCGTAGCGGTGAGGGCCAGAAAACCCTGCAGACTTAAGACGAAACCACGTCGAACCAAGAAACCAGAAGCAATCATAACAACCAAGTTCAAGACCATTCGTATGCATGGCATATTCCGAGGCAGAACATAGTTTGAGTGAGTTGACAAGAGCATGGGTGATCGGGCCAGCTTTCGTCAAGATTGGCTGAAGTCGACGGTATCAACTGGGCGATCTTCAGCGGTGTGGGCTCAGGATAAAAACATCAAAAAAAAAGAGTTGTGTAGCATGCATGTGGTATGGAGATAGAGTCCTATACCGTATACGTTGTTGTTCGAGAGGTTAGTCGCGAAAGCGTACGCGCAGGAGTATTCGGCTACCCGAAGGTGAGACGGTAGTCTTGTTCGTACCTCGTGAGGCTGCAATCTCAGATGAAGTGAGGGACGGCTTGGTCTGCTCATTTGGTCGTGAAACTAAGGTCTCGTTCGTAGATGGTGCAGGTGACACGTGTTGTTGGCGGGGGAGTGAGAATGAGGTCTCTGATGTATCTAGTATGGAGTCCGAGATAGATGTAGGGCACCCGCTAGTACGTTTGATCTGTCTAGCATTGGGCCTCAATTTATCTGGTACGGCACCATCGTCGGCGTGTTCTGGCTAAAGACCATCAATGTCGACTAAATCGATGCGGCCATGTCAATCAACCTTGAGAGTCTTTTCACCATGGGAATCCACGTGAAAAGGTCCTCCGTAAGGCTGTTGAAAAGGTTTGGGTACCGTATCTACTCGTATAAAAACATTTGAACAAGTTTATAACCCTCGAGGGAGAGTGACTTGTCGATGTTGTTTTCGAGTTGACACCAGAGACAGTGTTCGCATATACTCAGGTAGTCGTTGGCTGTTGTCTTATTTAACAAAATTGTTACTGCGTCGTGGTGTGAAAACTTACGCAGTCAGATGCAGTATCGTGCTGTATACAAGTTCAGCGGTGGAACATCGAATATCTGCCTTTAAGCTCGTTTTAATAACTAAGAGGACGAGCGGTACGGTTTCGTACCAATTTTTGTTTTCATGTGCTCGAAGTACAGTTTTAATTTGACGATGAAACCGTTCGACTAAATCATTTGATGCAGTGTGGTAGGTGGTAGTGTGTATACGTTCCGTACAAAGAAGCCGGGTCAGCGAGGAGAGTAATTCAGACTCAAATTGTTATCCTCAGTCAGTCGTGACAGACAAGGGACAACAGTACATTGCTACCCATCGTTCTACGAAGCAGTGAGCAACTGTGTCCGCCGTAATAGACATGATGGGAGTAGCTTCGGGCTATTTTGTGAAACGATCTATGTACGTGAGTATGTGATCATACACGTGCGATGGTGGCAATGGTTCCATAATGTCTACATGAACGTGATCGAAATGAGCATCAGGCGTAGCAAACGTGCCAATGGAGGCAGCTACATGCCTACGCACATTGGATCGTTGACATTGTATGCACTGCTTTACCCACAGACGGAGATTTTTATTTATGGACAGCCAAACGTATCCTGCAGCGAAGAAGCGTAACGTGGCTGCGATACCTGGATAAGACAGTCCATGCAGGGCATCGACGACGAGACGACGATAAGCAGAGGGCACGATGGGTCGGGTAAGACGAGTAGAATTACCACACGGAATAGTACCTGAGCTAGCAGCTATTGGTGTTTCCCGACACTGAAGGGATATAGGGTGTTGTGCTTCTATACAGGAGGGGTCAGTTGCTTGGGCGACAGCCATAGCAGGGAGATCAAGCACCGGTAAAGTGACTGCATCCACTTGAATTCGTGATAGAACATCGGAAACGTTGTTCGACTCGCCTATAACGTGACGAAGGTCTGTCTTGAATTGAGAGATATAGTCCAAATATCTGTGGTGAGTAACGGTATGCAGAGCATACATTAAAGGCTTATGGTCAGAGAATAAGATGAAATTGCGACTTTCTACTGCGTGCGGGAAATGTTTGGTGGCACAGTATGCTGCTATTGGTTATCAAACAAAAGCGCTATATCTCGTCTCAGTGGGAGTGAGGCGTCGTTAGAAGAATTCGAGAGGTTGCCAACTTCCGGAGGTGTTCAGCTGCATAACGGTTCCAATGGGAAAATCCGATGCATCAACCGCTCTACTAAGCGTGGCTAGAGCCATTTTGATCTCTGAAGATGCAGTACGCGCGGTAATTTGCGTGGATTACCGCTAACTAAGCCGGTTAATGGTCATGACCGTTCAGCTCGTGTATGGGATGAAACGTTGGCAGAAGTTGACCAAATCGAGAAATGCCTTCAGCTCCTTTAGTGTAGACGGTATGGTGTACTTCTTTATTGCACGTCCTTTTTCCTCTCACGGTAGAATACCCTCTTGCTTAATAATGTGACTCGAGAATTTCATTACCGATTTGCCAAGTTGACACTTGTCCGGGTTGACTATTATTCTATTATCTGAAAGGTGCTAAAATAGTAGTGTTTGATGCTGATAATGTTTATCTACTTTTGATGGTGCTATAAGCGGATCATCATTATAGACGTGAACAAAATCTATGTCTCGTACTATGCTATCGATAAAATTTTGGAAAGTTTGAGCGGCATTCCGTAATCCAAATGGCATTCGTAGGAACTTAAATGGATCAAAAAGAGTAGTAATAGCGGTTCTTTCGATATCTTCAAGAGCGACTGTTATCTGATGATATGCTCATACCATATCGATCTTAGAAAAAATAGTCGTGCCCTTGAGTGATGCCATGATGTCATGTATGTGGGGTATGGTGTAGCTATCAAAACGTATAGCTACGTTTAATGAGTGTTAGTCACCACATGGTCTCCAACAGATCCCAATCTTTTTGCAAACCATGCGTAGAGGTGAGGTTCAGGGACAGTGAGAAGAACGAATAGTACCAGTAGATAGTAAACTATCGAACTCAAGTTTAGCGACAGCTAATTTGTAAGATGTTAGCCGGCGAGGCTTTGCCGAGATCGAGGGTCCACGGGTTACTACGAGGTGTACCGCTCGATTAGTCACCGATGGGATATCCCCGGGAAATTAAGTGAAATTTGTATAGAATCACACAAATGATTGCATATTCATAGAAGAATCACATTATTCTATATCACATCAATATTCATGTAAAACATAATTCATCTAATACCATTTTTGTAGTAAACACAAATACCAAGTTATTTACACATTGTAATGTTAAGAACGTTAGCTATACAGATTATAATAGGACTCTTGATAGACATTTATTATCAATGAAAAGAATTCTAATGTTGCATTTATATGGTCGTGTATTTCATTGTTAACAATGGTGTTTTTCTATTTTTATTTTGATGTATATCTGTGATAGAAAGATTCAATATCAGTCAAGTTTATTTATTTTAGCAGGACTATCCATAGCGAACAGCAGTTGAGTTCAGGATGTATCTATATCTCACAGTTGATGATCATTTAGGAACACGAACCCAGAAACTTTCGTTTGAAATGCTATCAAGTTTTCCACTGAGTCTAGATAGTCATGAGCTTGTGCAATGGGATGAAGTTCAAAATCGTCTTTGTATAAGTTGATGGGATCTGACCATTGATGTTCAAGACTGCAATTGATCAGTCTCCTATTGATATATATGTGCATTTTATCAATAGGAGACTTTTCATTAGCATTTAATCAATGGACTCATTTCCAAAGGCAAAGAAATCCGTACAGATGGGCGTTTATTTGTGTGATTACGTAGCCCAACTAATTTTCCCATTCATAATTGTCTTCTTGCTTAGTAGGTAGTTCCAGGCTTGAATTTTGGGAGTTTGTGTAACGGCATAAGCCTCGAACATCACCCTTCATAACATCAGGTTATACGTCATAGTTCCTTTTGCATGTGCCATGATGATGGAAATTTGTTGTTTAAAAGTTAATTTATATTCAACTCATATGGATTCAAGATTTAACTGAATTCTGAGTCGCCTGATACTTCAAAATACTCACATTCTATGATGTTTATAACATTCGTAATATGCGACGTGACTATGAAGAGGGGATAAGGAGATATTTGAACCTGTAATTTCACATCATAGGGTAGCTTAGGTTAGTAAACCACTAGAAACTGACAGACTATGAATAATTATTTCTCCATAGTATAGGACTCTTCAACAGTGCATGCTCATTACCTGATCGTGATCTGATAGATCATTTTCAAGAGGAGGAAATCGCCTAATCTTTAAACTACTCAAGTGACATACGGTCCTGTACAAGTCTGACATAAATCAATTCGCGGTACTTTGGGATCATTTATGTCCTACGCTAAATCTCTGTCTCATATTCAACATGTTGAAACTCCATTAGGTAGACGCTTCTCATTAGAACTCTCAGAATTGCCTTCTGATGCTTCTTAAACAGAAATTTAAAGTACAAACTGATTACATTTAGAATATTTTATAAAGTTCAACAAAAATGTTAAAAAAACTTTAATCAGATCACACGTATTGATGAATTCCATTTCAATACAGAATCATATAAACAATACAATGTGTACCATTTATCCAAAGTACCTAATTATCATCCATCAAATGAGAAATATCTTCTGTATTTTACAGTAATCAATATTTTGTAAGAACTTGTAGATGGCATGGAGTAAAGATTCACTATGATCATCATACAGTAAGATTACACGCCTCAAAATCGACTTGATTCCTTCGATAGCTCGTAAACCCGAAGGCTATAACTGATCCAGATAAAGTATATTTATTGGCAATTTCGTGGTATCTAGTGAATACTGAGACGCGCCAAAGATTACAGGCAAGAAGAACAGAGAGTAAGAATGTTAGAACGAACAAAATGGACAGAGGAACAAGAAGTGATTATGATACAGTTAAACGACAACGAGTATAGTAAAACAAGCACTGGTACATAATAATCATAATAGTAATTCTTTCTATTGTACCAATCGCATTCTCGTCGAGAAAAGCAGGTCACTACAAACTATTCAATCTGTTACATTGAGCCAGTTTCACAGGCTTAGATTTTAAGCATTCAAGGGTTTTGGATTGTAAGCAAATGAGAGAATAATCAATAAGAGATTCTGGGGTCATGATCTACAAACTAATGCATATTACATATAAATCTTCACAAGTATACAGTGATATACTGAAACATTCACATCATTCATTTCTCTAGCTACTAACCTCACTATTCTGTTTTAAATCAATGTAATATATTACAACTGAAATATATGGTACTAATTATTACAGAAAAAATATAGCCAACTTCAAAACAAGAATTGATTACTCAGTGGTAACGTCTCTGACTATGAAGCTTGGTGATACCGGATGAAATCCGTCAGGGGGAACAAGTTCCCTCAAAATTATAGGCATACCTTTCTGACGACGGCCTAGTATCACGAAACACAGGTCCAGGGTTTCTGGTTGACCACGTACAACCACCATCTTATTACATATGTGTGTCCAGTATTCTCATCTATACTCAACAACTTCAGAATATCTTTAGAAGAATACAGAGATATACTGAAACATTCACATCATTCATTTCTCTAGCTACTAACCTCACTATTCTGTTTTAACTGAAGATATATATTACAACTGAAATATATGGTACTATTGGTTACACATGTGTGTCAAGTATTCTCATGCTGATCTATACTCAACTACATCAGAATATTCCTCACAAGTTAAAAAATCACCATTTGAATAATCTTAGGTAACAGTGACGGCTTGTTCGACCCGGTAGTCTCTATAAGTCCTATTGCCCATAACTTAGAATAAATTCTCTCTATAACGAAGTACCATTTGGACATTCAATCATAGTGAATTCAGTTATGGCAAGATATTTTCTCGTTCACTACAGCCAATTCGACATCTACTGTAAATCGATTTGGTTAAGAAAATAGACATTTTCGCTAGATAAATTTTGTTACTTGTTTCATTGAGGTCGATGTACATATATTACGTTGATAAGATAAACTTACATATTATGTGTTTACAAGTTTGACGATTATTTAACCGATTTGGTAAAAGAAAGTGAGAACATTGTAAATTAGGGGATCATGGGGAACTCTTTCTTCTTACTTCGGAACTCCGACGACACCAATAAAATCTCCATGAGTCACAATCACAAAATTAACATCTCTGAACGGGTACTGTACTTACAGACTGGTGAGTTGAAGTACTAGAATACAAAGTGGAAACTATATCCCACCCTCCATAGAGATCAGCCCTAAATTTGGTCATCAGTCTTCCTCATTCAGACCATTGGTGAGCGCAAGATACCGGAAAAAAGTTATCGTGATTACTTCCTACTTTCTTCCACATGGTCATTCGATGATCCTGGATCCATGACATTCCTACTCAATAAGTGTATTTCATGATTATCAGTCCAGCATTAGGGGAATTCTCTGGAATT